>NW_024419814.1:0-8719 GCF_014898765.1 Herpailurus yagouaroundi
TGTTCAGGCTTGTGATAATTATGTTTGGCTACTACTCTGGGGTTTAAAACCTTTTTTTTTAAGTAGGCTTTACGCCAAGCGCAGAGCCCAGTGCGGGGCTTGAGCTCATGATCCTGAGACCAGGACCTGAGCTGAGATCAAAATCAACCAAGCCACCCACGGTTTTACATGAATTTAACAGGGGTGTCCACTGTTTGTCCTCAGCCGGCCTGCCTCTCTCTTAGATTTTCTACAATTCTCAGGATTTTATTCTGTCCTCAGTACTGCTTCTGGGGTGCAGGCGAGAGTTAGGGGCTACAACAGTGCAACCACAGCAAGGAAGAGAGAGATGATAGAGCCTCCTGCGATGGTTTTAGGGGCCAGGCCTGGGAGAAGCCCTTATCATTTCTGTCCGCGTCCCATTGCCAGAATGCCATCATATGACCCAAACCAAACTGCAAGGGAGGCTGGGAAATGTAGTCTTTCTGTGAGCCCACTTGAATTGGTGAACACAACGTTGTGCCCAGGGGGTTTCTTTTTATGGCTTCCGTTTCCTTTGTGCCCTTCCTTGAGCTCCAGGGGATTCTGTTTTATAGCTGCCGATTCCTGAGAATATTAATTGTACTGATTCTAACAGCTCGTTCTGTTTTTGTTGTTGTTGCTTTGTTTTTTGTTTTCTATTACCTGCTTTCTCAAGAGTTTTTTTGAGCTTGGAGGTCTTTTTGCTTGGTGCTGGTTTTCTCTCATGGGTGGTGACCTCTAGTTCTGCACATCCTATCTGATGACCACTGGGAGGGGTTCTGTTAAGTGGCTGATCTTCTGGGTCTGCAGGCTCCCTTCTTCCCAGGTATGACCAGCCAGGGCACTGTCCCGATACCTCCCCTGAGAGTCTCCTGGGGGAGATGCTTGGCTTCTGGGTCTGTGGCATCAGTGGATGAGAAGTGTGGGCAGACCCCCTGGGGCACTCCCCATCGGCCTCCCTGGGGCCTGCCCCTGCCCTCACCCACTTGGAGACTGGAGTACCCCACCCCAGAGCCGCTCCCAGAGTAATCCTCTTGGGTATATTCTGGGCTTTGGTCTCCTTCTTCCATGCGATCCTATCTGCCTTCCATATTCTAGGAAGTCTTCATTGCTGGTTGACCAAGGATGCCCTGTGTTGCTTTCCAGGGATGTGTGCATTTGTTAATTACTTATACCGGTGATTTTTTTTTCTCTTGAGATCAAATGCACCATTTTTTTTCTTTTAAATTCATTTTAATTACACTCTTTGCTTATTTATTAGTTTCTGAAGTAAGTTCTACACCAAACATGGGTCTTGACCTCATGACCCTGAGATAAATAGTCACATGACCTGCCAACTGAGCCAGCCAGGAGTTGGTAAAATTCACCATTTTAAAGTGTGCAATACAGTATTTATTTATTTTTTTTTAATTCACAGTGTGGCACCACCACCACTATCTGATTTCAGAGCATTTTCACCTCCCCCAAAAGAAACCCCTTCTCTCCCAATTCACTCCTTCTTCCATGCCCTTACAGTGACTCATCTACGTTGTGTCTCTATGGATTTGCCTACTCTGGGCATTTCATCGAAATGGAATCATGCAATATGTAGGTTTTCATGGCTGGCTTCTTTCACTTTGCAGTGTTTTCAAGGTTCATTATGTTGTAGTACCAGTCATTCCTTCTTTTCTTTTCTTATTTTAGTGCTCATTCATTTATTTGAGAGAGAGAGAGAGAGAGAGAGAGAGAGAGAGAGAGAGAGAAAGCGAGCAGGGGTGGGGTAGAGAGACAGGGAGAGAGAATCCAGAGCAGGCTCTTTGCTGACTCAGTGCCCAATCCCACAAACCTGTGAGATCCTGACCTGAGCCAAAATCAAGAGTCTGATGCTTAACTGACTGAGCCACGCAGGCACCCCCTGGGTCATTGCTTTTCACAGCTGAATAACATTCCTTTGTATGGACACACCACGTTTTGTTTATCCATTCATCGGTTCATGGACATTTGGGTTATATCTACTTTTTGGCTGTTATAAACAATACTGCTGTGATCATTGGATTTAGGGCTCTCCTCCCTAACCATGACAACCACTGATCTTTCTAGTGTCTTTGTAGTTTGTTTTTTCCTGAACGTCGTGGAGTTGGAATCACACAGCGTGTAGCCTTTTCAGATTGACTTCTTTCACTTAGCAATATGCACTCAAGGTTTCTCCGTGTCTTTTTTGCCCATTTTAATGGGGTCATGAATTTGTTTTTAATATGATGGTAATGACGTCTGGGGATATGAGCGGGGAGTGGAGGCTGCCTCATAGGCCCCACCTGCCATCTTGCCTTCGTTGCAGGAACCCTCTGGAAAGAAGGGCCGGGTGTGCGGGCTCCCTGCCCGAGGGGAGGCCAGAATGATGTCTTGTCTCACGTGCCAGGCTGTCCCTGAGGGGTCCCTGGATCCCTTCCCCGGTCCTCCCTCTGCCTCCCATGCCCGTCTCTGTGTCCCTTAGACGATCTTGTGGAGAAGATGCCGTGCTCAGGGAACTCCTCCCGCGTCTGTGAGTGCCGCACTGGCACGTTCTGTGCCACATCAGCCACCAACTCCTGTGCCCGCTGCATCCCCCACACCGTCTGCCCGAAAGGGATGATTGTCAAGGTCCAGGGTAAGTATCCCCACCCTCAGCCCAACACCAAGACCTGTGCCAAGCTGTACCCCGCCTCCACCACCGTCCCAGATCTCCAAATGACCTCTGACCTCCTCCTTCCTCCTTCCTGTTGGACTGACATGTCTCCTTTCGAGATGCTGTGGGTGTACCATTTACTCAGAGCCCCCCAGCCTCTTCCCTGCACTTTGGGTCCCAGGCTCAGAGAGACCCTGATGGCCTGAGACACAGGCCTGGCTGGAGGAGTGTTGGGTTAGTGGAGACTCGGGGCAGAAGTTCTCTGATGCCTGAAAAACAAGAGCAAAACTCAAGTCTTCTGTCCCGGGACTTTCCCAGGGTATGGGGGCTGTTTTTCCCAACTCACAATCGAGGCATTGGGAGTTAGAGGAGCTGAGAAACTCGGATTTCTTTTCCAACTTGCTGTGTGAGGTCAGGCACATGCTTTACCCTCTCTGAGCTTCTGATTTTGTGACAGTACAAGGGGCCAGAAAAGAGGTAAGAAAAGAGGCCAGAAAAGAGGTAAGGGCCACAGATCCGGTGCAGGTGGTATTGAGAGCACGTTTCAGAGGGAGGTTGGAGAGTGGGTGGGCTTTGGACCATGGCCCACTAGTGGTGCCACAGCCACACGGGCTGGGAGGCTGCAGGGTGGAATCAGAGAGCTACGCCCATTAGGGAGAAAAGTGCCAACGCTGAGCCCATGACGCTCCTTCTCCTCAACTGGTCCTTTTCCAAAGCCCAGGCCTTACCACCCTCTCCCCCGAGAGCCCATCCTTCCCTCACCCCACAGCCAGCCTACCCCCAGTCCAACAGATTTTGCTCCCCAATTCTGTCTCCCGTTCCCATCCCCATTTCCTCCTGTCATTCCTTGCCCATGGCTGACAGGCAGAGCCACTCTGCTTAACCAAATCTGATTTCTCTCTGCCTGTCTCTCTCACCCCCACACACCTGCCATAAAAACACTTCGGTATTTTCTCATTTCTACAGCGATAATGACATGATCCTTTGGCAAAAGAGAACAGGTGTTTGGAGGGATTTCTTTAATTCTGCTCCCGTTGGCATTTCTGGGCTGCTGGTTTATCGGGCTCCACGTCCGGGATCTATGAACAAAGAGAAACCCCAGGGGACTTGCCACTGTGTCCTTCCTAGGGTTCCAAGGGCTACCCTCTCCTCTCCCCTGTTCAGAGCCTTCTTTGTTTCATACATATTTTTATCTGTATAAAGCACGTATATGCATGTTTTATACATGTGCCCGGGTCGTTTAGCTGTCCTTCGTGGGAGAACTAGGGAAAAGGGCACCCAGTCCAGGTTCGCACGAGCAGTCTCCAGGACGTGACCCTGCACGCGACCCTGCGCCGTGTCCCTCTCCCTCCTCCAGGTCAAAGTCACGCCGGCCCCCTCCTTTCTTGGCCCCACTGGTCTGCTCACTTTCGGCTCCGTGGATGTGCGGTGCTTCTCACTCCTACCAGGCGTTTGTGCGTGGTGTCCCCTCAGCACATCCTCTCCTCCAGCTCACTCGGTCACCTCCTGCTCAGCCTGGCCTCTCTGTCCACACCTCACTTCCTCAAGAGGAAGCGCCATGACTTGTGACAGGTCACATCTCCATTGTGATCTCTCATCACACGGAGTCCTTTTCCAACACGGATGTGAGCACCGGTGTCTGTCTTGGTTCGATCAACGCTGGCCTCCCTCCCTGGGCGGTAGATGCGTGAGGGCCGAGGTCATCTATCTCCCCATTGCCTGATCAAGGCCAGGCACAGAATCTTCTCTGCAGAAGGACGTGGGGGCCCCGGACAGCTCAGTGCTGCGGGTGGGTGGGGCTCAA
Organism: Herpailurus yagouaroundi; assembly: GCF_014898765.1. Classification (NCBI taxonomy): domain Eukaryota; kingdom Metazoa; phylum Chordata; class Mammalia; order Carnivora; family Felidae; genus Herpailurus; species Herpailurus yagouaroundi. Next base: position 4,449 of record NW_024419814.1, read on the forward strand.
ATCTGGCCCAGTTCTCCCCGGGTCACACAAATGCTGTGCTGAGGGGCTTGCGGCAGCGCGCCACCTGCGAACAGGGCCGGGGGTGGAGTGGAAGATGCTCTGGGCTGGGCACCAGGTCCCCGGGGTATTGTTTGCCTGCAGCCGTGGGGCATGTTCCCACCCCATCCTGGGCTTCAGTGTCCCATCTGGGAAATGTAAAGTTGCCACTAGACGGCCCTGGGGGACCTTCCAGCTCTGAAACAATTGCATCTCTGCTAGTATCGTTTTAGAGTTCTGTTGCAGCCAGGGCCCGTGGACCCGCTCCAGAAAGGAGGCCCTGTTTTGGTGGTGTTCCTGCGACTGCCGCATGGTGGCGCCCGAGCCCCCCTTTGCTGCCCCTCGACCCCTGCTGCCCCTAGCGGTACCATTGGCCACATGCCTCCACGGAGCGTTTAAAAGGTGGCCAGTTGCAGGCGTACAAAAATGTAAAACATCTCATTAATTATCGTTATGTTGCTTGTCTATCTCTGTAGTTTAGATATATTGGGTCACATACATTAAATTAATTTCACGTGTTTCTTTTTACTTTTTTAAAAATTTATCTTTCTTTTTACTTTTTAAAAAGGGGTTACTTGGAAATTTAAAGTGGCAGTGTGTGATTCACATCATATTTCTGTGGGACAGCGCTGCTGGCTGACTTCTGGGCTCCCACGTGGACGCTCCCACAGGGCAACTCTCCAGCTGCAAGATGGACAGTAGCTTCCGCTTTAGCGTCAGCCGGTAGCTAAGCCGCATGGGGCAGCTTACATAGGTGTTCCCTCCTGAAATTTTCAAAACTCCAGAAAGTAGACGGAAGTATCCCCATTTTAGAACAGGGGAAATTGAGGTCCAGGGATGGCAGGTAAATCGCTCAAGACCACAGAGCAGGGAATGTCTGGGCTAGACTTTGAATGTCACACCCAGGCCTCGTCACGCCAGCGCACTCGGAAATACGAGACACATGAGCATTGTTCAGGCCCCCTCCACTGAAGCCTTCAGATCATAATCGCACACGTGGGACTGTTTCTAAGCAATGGGACAGAGGTCTAGAAGGGGAAAAGGACACGCTGTTCATGGGGCGTTTACTCTGTATCACGCAGTGTGATGGGCACAGTGAGGACATGTTAGAGGTGGCAGGCAAACTCAGATCCACCTGATGGAAAGTGCTACGTGTTTTTCCTCTTTACCGTGTTTGCACCCAGGATTCTTCAGGAGTCTTTGGGTTGCACGTAACAAAATCTCAGATTTCTTGGCTGATGTAACTGCAAAGTCTGGGGCTGGCTCTGGGTAGTATCAGGCATGGCTGGATCCAGGAGCCCTGTCTTTACCTATTTGTCACCTCTGCTCCCCCGGATCCAAGCTTGCCTCCTACCCAAACCCAGTAGAAAGACGGTTTCTCCTTCCTGCAGTTTCAACAGCCATAATTGAAACGATGATATTGTACCTCATGGGCGTGGCTGGGGTCACGTGCCCACCGCTGAACCAGCTCCTCGGGGTCAGAGGAATCAAAGGGATCGATTGGTCCAAAGTCGTCTGGGTTTACTCCTGGGAGGGTGGGGTGGTGAGTCGGCCTCAGCCCCGTGCACGGATGCTGAGACTGGGGAGAGTGTTCCGGGGAGAATCGGGATGCCTTAGCCCGAGGGGGAGGGGGTGCTGGGCAGGCACAAACACCAGATGGCCGCTGCATTTTCCAAGCACCTCATTCCGCACTGTGGGTCGTGGTGGGAAAGGATCTGTTCCTAGAGCCTCCAAGCTCCTCGGTAGCACATCTGTCCACCTTGTGATCCCCTGCAGGCACAGCACAGATGGATACTGTGTGTGAGCGGCCTTCCCCGGTGACCAGCCCTGACCTCGGCACGGGCCCAGAAGACTGCCAGGCGCCCACCAGGTGACTCCCGGCCCTCTCCCTTCCAGCTGAATGTGGCATGGGGCTGTCCCAGCCCCCAGGACGCCCAGAGCCCAGCTGGGCTGTGGTGTGGGTGGGGTTTGGCCCAGGGTATCAGGACTCCAGGGTGCCTCTCTGTCAACCCAGCAGTCGCATGACCCCCACCGTGTGCCGAGTGTTGCCCGAGCGCACGAGAGAAGGTCTAGACGGCACAGCCGTGGCTCCCAGGAGCGGACGGTGGGGCTGCCAGAGGCTGTGGGCTGAGGGGCTGGGAACCCCTTTGCTGTGGAAGCGGTTACCCCTGAGCACAGACCTCCCTGCGTCATCAGGAGGGTTGGCAGTGCCCTTTCCGGCTTCTTTCTCAGCGACACCAGCGCCCAGGCCGGGCCCCTGGTGACCTCCTCAGTGAGCTCCGGTGCCGGGACCACGCTCCTTGGAGGGGGCACTGCCATCACCCCCGAAGATGATTCCAAAATGACGGGGGCCCCCGGCTCTCCCTCCTCTGTGAGGAAGCCCAGTCCAGATCCAGGTAATTTCTCGAGAAGCTTTGGGTTGTTTCCCAGGGCAACGGCGTCTCACTGGCAGGCGACCTGTGTGTGGCCTTCCCCTGGGCAGGTGGGTCTCTCCTGGTCCAGGGAGAAGAGGGTCTCTAGGTCCCTTGGGGCTGCAGGCTTCGAGGGCCAGAGGGGATAAAGGAAGAAGTCATTCATTTGACAGCTTAGTGCCTGCTGTGTGCCAGACACCGAGGCCCTGGCAAAGGAGCAGGTGTGGATATGACGCCCTCCTGGTTCCTGTGGTGACGGATTGGGGTCCTCAGTTCCCTCCTGTTTATCGCTGACCAGCCTTCTGTTGTATGGGTGTATACACCGTGTATATCCAGTAGTGTTTGGGTTTGGGTTGTTTCCGCTTTTGGCTACAGTTAACAGTGATAAACAAGTCTTTGTTTTCATATCTCTAGGGTTTGTTCAGTTTTAATTGAAAAAATTTTTTAAGTGCATTAATTTATTTTGAGAGAGAGCACGGGGGAGGGGCACAGAGAGTGGGAGACAGACAATCCGAAGCAGGCTCTATGCTGTCAGTATAGATCCCGACGTGGGGCTCCATCCCAAGAACCATGAGATCAGGACCTGAGCCAAAACCAATAGTCTCTGCTCAAGCAACAGAGCCACCCAGGTGCCCCGCTAAAGAGGTGTCCCTAATTTTAAAGTCCTCACGTGGGTCCATCTTTTCTCTTTATGTCCTGCCTTGTGTTCACTGAAGTCTCCACTGAAGTCTCAAAGACATCCTGCGTTACTCTCTAGGATCATTACTGTTTTGCCTTTCACGTTTAGATCCGCTGTCTGCCTACCTTTTGTTTGTGGCGGAGGCAGCGGTCATGTTGCAAGAGGCCACATGGATATGCGTTGAACCAACGCCTTTTATCGAACAAATTGTCCTTTCCCTGCTGATTTGCCTGCCATCTTTGGGGTAAATCTAAGGTCCATAGGTGCCTGGCTGTGATCCGGACTTCATATTCCTTTCCGTTCGTTGTCGTTTTGTCTGGTCTGTGTGGGTGCCATGCGGTCTCGACTCCAGGAGATTTTCGGTATATGGTGGAACAACTTCCCCACCTCTGTTCTCCAGCCCTGCCCTGGCTCTTCTTGGTAATTTGCATCTGTGCATCGACTTTAGAATCAGCCTTTCACATTCCACAAAACGTCCTGTTGGGATTTTGATCGGGATTGCACTGAATCTGTGGATCAGGTTAGAGAGAATCCGTATTTTTATAGCATCAAGTACACGGGAAAGCCGTATTTTTATTCAGGCCGTCTGTCTGTCTTTCTTTCTTTCTTTCTTTCTTTCTTTCTTTTCTTTTCTTTCTTTTCTTTCTTTTCTTTCTTTATTTTTATTTATACGAGGCCCCGCTTTCACGGTCTGTATTCGTACTGAAAATCAAGATCGGCCGTCTTTATTTTTATGTATTTAATTTTACTTAGGTCAGCTGAACTTCTCTCTCCCAATGATGTTTTATTAGTTTCCATGTAGAACGATTTACATCTTTGTGTTAGATTTCTAGGTATTTGATGTTTCTGATGATGATGACAGTGGTATTGTATTTTTCAGTATTGCGGGTTGTAAGTCTTCATTTTTAGTATTGTTTTGAACCGTGTGAGTAGTCAGTATGTGACAGCCTAACCTGTCACAATAGCAGTCTCATAGGGTTCAACCCAAATGTATAGACACTCAGCTGAGTTTGATGTAATAACATTATATCCAGTTACCTTGCTAAACTCACTGTGAGTCCTAATAACGTATCTGCGGATTCTTTTGTGTAATCTGTGCACCTGATGATGTCATCTGTCCCTGACAGCCTGGTGTCTGCCTCTCC
>NW_024419815.1:0-6495 GCF_014898765.1 Herpailurus yagouaroundi
GCGGACGCGGGGACAGCCGGGCGGGCTTCGGAGGACAGACCCCGCGGAGGTGGGGCCTGGGGCCTCATCCCCTACACCTCTTATTCTGTGTCTCTCCCCAGAGGGTCAGGAAGGTTACTTTCCTGCCTGACGCCCCCAAATCCATCTCCAGGAACACGTAGGAATGTGGCTGGGTGGGGCCTGGGGTCCACTGGCCCACACGGACCCCACGAGGCAGGTTCCTGTGCAAGCTGGGCTTCCCCTATGGGAGCATCGTACAGGGAGTCACTGCCCGCTTCCCATCTCTCTGCGGGGAGTCCTGCTGGAAATCGGAGTCCTCAGGCTGAGTCAGGGCCCGTCCACCCCCAGTGTCCGGATCTGCTTCCAGGTGTGGGCACCTGGGCCTCAGTTTCCCTAGCTGCACAGTGGAGCACCTGTCCTCAGGGGTGCCAAAGATGCCTCCTGCCTCCAAGTTCTGGTTCCCTCCATCCCCAGCAGGGCAGCAGCTGGGGGGTGGGGGAGGAGGGGGGGACCTTTAAAGAACTTGTCCTTTTCCAGAGCAGGCAGGTGGGGGACTTGTCCTCTCTGCTTCCCAAGAAGCCCCTGCTTCCAACTGCCCCCCATCCCCACCCCAGTGTTTCTCTTTTGGGTGTGGGGGAGAGAAGGTGCTTCTTTTCCTCACCACCGGGAGACAGTTGAGGCCCAGGGACCCTTGGGAACTGGGAAAAATGGGGAGCCTCCCACGCTCAGAGAGACATTCCCTTCCATGGTCCCTCCAGCGGGGTCCGATGCAGGTAACGGAGGGGTCACCCCCCCCCACACCCTGAAAGGTGCCCCGCCCCAAATCAACCCACTCTTTCTTCCTTCCCCAGTATGGCGGCCCCGCAGGGTGACCTGTGGGGGGAAAGCTACTGAGGCCTCTCCTGGAGCCCCCAAGGTGCCCCCATCTCAGCAGGGAGGCTGTAAGTGGCCAGTGGACGGAAGGCCCAAGCAGGGAGCCAGCGCCCCCTCCGTGCAAACCACGGGCCGCCCCGTCCTCACGCCTTCAACACCACCCCCCACGCCTGCAGACGAACTGAGCTCGGCCCCTGGGCTAGGGCCCTCTCGGTCTGTTCTCCCTTCCATCGTGGGGAGGGCAGTGTTTTCCAGCTAGCTCTAGCTTGGAGCCGGAGGCACAACCGTGCTGGCCCCCATCATGGCAGAGGGAGGGGGCACAAGGGAGTTTGGGGCCTGGACGACCAGGACCCCAGCTTGGGGGGATCAGACAGTAGAATGGGCTGATCCAAGTCCTGGGTGGGATAGGGGCTCATGGGGACCCCCGTGAGGGCCTCGTGCTGCTTAGGACTCAGCGTTTGGTAGCTGCCTACTGTTGACCGAGCACACAGTCTGTCCTCACCCGCTGCAGAGAGGAGTCAAGCCACGGTTCTCCCTGCCCCTCAGGCCCGAGGTAGAGAGGGTGCCCTGGCAGGGCTCCCCCTTGGGCTGATGTCCGTCCAAGCGCCAACACTCCAAGTGCTATCTGGGTCCGTGGTTCAGATAGAATTCCGGGTTATATATGGTTACACCCATCTTCCAGGTGGGAAGACAGAGATGGGAGAGGGGCAGGTCCGAACAACTGAATATCCCCCTCCCCATGAGGATTCTGAGTCCGGGAGGGAGGCGGGTTCTGGTGGCGCTGAGCCCCAGCCTGAGCCCCCCGATCCCACCCTCCAACAATCACGGATAATTAAAAATAATCGTGGGATCTAAAAATCAATCAGCCTCCATAAAATGATCACATCCCAGGCCCAAGAAGCGTGGGTCAGGCGGGGGCTGGGGAGTCATGGGAGGGAAGACCGAGCTGGAAGGAAGCACCCCCAGATGTCAGTCTAGGGGCGCTGGGGGGTGTCCAGCTCGTGGGCTCTCTGCTTCCTTCTTCCTATATTTTCTCCAGCTCGATTATCACTTCATTTTTATAACAAGCATGTGCGGCTTTGCTAACGAAGAAAGCGCCCATTTTGAAAAGAAGAGAGGCCAGCCTGGGGCTTTAAGACGGAGCCCCCTCCGCGCTGAGGCCTCGGGACACCCTGAGCGCCCAGGCTCAGTGGGAGCTGGGACCGCTGGCTCCGTGCAAGCAGCCCCCGCCTCCTGTACGGCGGCCTGGATTTGGACCCCCTCCGGGAACAGGGATCCTGCTCCTCGCAGAGGCTGCGCTCCTACTGGGAGACTGAACAAAAATCTGCCGGCATCTAGGAGGGAGGAGGCCCCCTGGCACCCCTGAACCCGCTCCCCCCACCAGCGGCCTTTTAGTAATTAGTAAAATAGAATTGAGCCGGCCACGGGGCAGGCGGGTGGCTCGCGCCGATCGATCTTGGGTCATTAGGCAAATTGCGGGCGGGGGAGGGGTGGGCTGGATGGGGGCAGGGAGACCCCCTTCCTCGCTCCTACGGGGACCTTGGCCACGTCGCCTAAGCTCTACGGCCTCAGTCTTCCCCGCAGGAAAATTGGAGTTCGACTCCTGGACCCCGCATCCGCTGGCGCTGGGCTGCCCCCCCCCCCCCCCGCCGATGCCCACCTACTCCGTGCCAAGCTGGGACCTCCTCCCTGCCCCGGGAGCCCAGCGGGGGCCTTCAGCCACAACACCTCCCTTCCAGGCTCGAAACTGCCCTGGAGGCAAGCTGTGGTCCACCTCCCGGCCTCTTGTTCTGGGTCCCGCCGCGCAGCCAAAAATATCAGGGGGATGCACCCGAGGGTTTTCCTTTCCCGGCCTCCCCCAGGTCCGCCCTCGGTCTGCGCCCGATTCTGCGACTCCACTTGTCCCCACGGAAATGAAAGTCACCGGCGACCGCGCACGCCTAGTTTTACTAGAGCAAGGTTTTAATAAATAGTGGCGGCGAATAGCCACCCCCCCCCCCAGCCCCGCCCGAGCCTGAGGCCCGCGCCGGCACCGTTCCAGTCCCCAGGCCCGCGGGCGCCCCAAAGCCTGGCCCGCGCGCACCCCGTAGGCCCTCACCCTCCCGCCGGACTCCTGCGCCTTCGTTCGGGCGGGGTCGCAGGACTTTATTTAGATTTGGGGGGAGGGTGCTAGGCTCTTCCGGCCTGGCGGGGATCCCGGCGCGGCTGTGCGCGCGGCGCCCCGAGGTTCCACTTTCGGACGTTGGGCGCGGGGTCCTTCCGAGGCCCGAAGGCGGGGCGCCACGACGTTGGGGCTTCGCCCCTGGCGGGCCGGCCGTCCGGAGCTTCTCGCCAGCGGCCGGCGGCGCCCGGGGCGCTGGCCCGCGGGGTAGGTGCTCCCGCGGGCGTGTCGGCGACAGCTGCGCTCGATCGATCCCCACGCCCGCCCGGGCTCCGTTGCCCCCGCCGCAGCGCGCGTCTCCATCGAATCCTCATCGCTCCCGGGCCGCGCCGCCCGCCGCGCTCTCGGCAAACACGGCGCTTGTTTGCGCGGGGGCAGCGGGGCCCGGCGTCCGCGGGGCGCGGGTCTGTGTGTGTGAGTGTGTGTGTGTGTGTGCGCGCGCGCGTCCCTGGGGCCCCGCGTCCCGGTCCCCTCCCCCGGCGGCCCGGAATTGCATCCACAGACCCCCACCAACACTATTCTCAGGGGTGGGTAGTCGAGGCCCGGCCAGGGCAGACGCCGGAGGGCGCCCAGACAGCCGGCCCAGCCCGCCCGCGCCTCAGTTTCCCCATCTGGAGAGTGACCCGCAGGGCGCCCGAGGTCGGCTCGCTCTCCTCGCTCCCCGTCCACCTGCTTTCGCTTCCGCTGCGCGCCCGAGCCGGGCTGGGGGCGGCAGCCTGGGACGCCCAGGTCGCAAATACCCTGAGGCCAGTCGGAGGCGCGGTCAGCAGGGGCTGCGACACGAACGAGCCCCCCTACGGTGGCCCAGACCCCTCTTCTCTCGGCTTTGTCGAGATCACCCCTCCTCCTTCAGGAGCTGGTGAGGAAACTGTGAGTCTGCCCGGCAGGGAGCAGTCGGGGAAACTGAGGCCAGGCCGGCAGGGCACGGCTCGCGGGTCTCCGGGAGGACGGGGGGGGGGCAGCGCGGGCTGTGGAGCCGGAGGTCGTCCCCCAGCCCCGCTCCGCTGATGGGGCCCAGGCACTGCGGGCCGAGAGCTTCCCCGGAGCAACGAAACCCGCGTCGGGCGCCCAGCTCCGGAGGGGCCCCAGCGCCACCCCCGCCTCGAAGCCCGGGCCTTCGGCCGCCAAGCGAGACCCCCGCCCCCTCGCAGCCCGGGGCACCCTCTGGTCCTTCCCGGAAGGGAGGTTCCTTAGACAATTAAAAATGTAAATACATATATTCAACCCACAACGCTCTCCGCCTTGCACAAAGGTGGCGAGCGGCTCCGGGAGCCCGGGGTCGCACGGGGCGTGGCCGGTGGGTCTGCGGCGGCTCGGGGCTGGGGGACCCGGGCCGGGCTGCCTCCCTGACCCGGGTCGCGGCGCCGACTCTACGGAGCGCCAGCATGCGGACCCCGGCACCCCAGAGTGTGCGGCCGTGGACCCCCAGGGAGGCGACCCAGAGGCCGCGAGCGCAGGCCTGGGAGGGCGCCCACTTTCCTGACGCAGAGGTGGAGGCCCCAGGCAGGAGGGGGGGCTACGCCCCTCCTGCTCAGGGAGCGTCCAAGGGGCGCCCGCCCCGGGCAACCCGGGAGGCATCCGGTTGGCTGCGGAGCCTCGCCCTGACCTGGCGCCCCATTAACGCGCCATTTATCTGAACACATGGCACCCTTGCCGCTTGGCCAGGAAGTGGGGGGGGGGGGCAGAGACTCCGCACCACCGTCCTGCAGAGCTGAACGCCCCCTCCCCCTGCTGCCTCCCTGGGTGTGAGCCCCGCCCCCCAGACCTCTTCGAGGGGTACTGGGAGGTTGAGACTGGGGCAAGGGGTGCTGGCCCGCCAGGCAGAACCTACCGGTGGAGCCTGGAGGAAGGGACCTGGGCCGGTCACTGGATTTAAACACATCTCTCAGTGCAGCGCCCACCCAGAGCTGGGGGGTCACCCGGCCCTGGCGGGGGGGAGGGGGGAGGTCACGCTAGTGCTTGGGGAGGGAAGACAGACTGCTTCTTGCCCCTGAGTGAGCGATGGGGGCAGGGTGCCTTCCCAGCACCGGGCCTGGATGCTGAGTTTTGCGGGATGTGTAGGAGTTCATCAGGTAGGGGAGTCAGGGATGAAAGGCCCTCATCCCGTGGGGAAGGGAGGGCCGGGGCAGGGGCAGGAGGTGGGCCTCACCCAGTCCCCCCAGTACTGAGCAGCGAGTACCCACGGGCCTGCAGTAAGGAAATATTTGTTGAATGAGTCAATGAGATAAGGCTGGGACTGGGGGGTGGGGGTGGTGTCGGAGCCGAGCCTCGAATGCCAGCCTGGGAGGCCAAGCAGGACAGGGCCCCGTAGCCTTTAGAACAAGTCCTTCCCGACTCCGTCTGCACAAACGGAGCGCGTGGGAGATGTGGTGGGGATGACAGCCCCCCACGCCGTGCGTTGTGCGGGGAGTGGGGGGCAGGCGAGTGGCTGCGTGAGGGGAGGGGACTGCTGTTCCTTCAGTCTGCAGCCACCTCACTACGCTTCCCTGCCCAGGGGGTGAGGGGTCCCAGCCCCCCCCCCCCCCGCCCCCAGGAGTGACACACCCAGCAGAGACCCCCTTCTACTGCCTGCCCCCTCCCATTATGCCTCCTGCAGGCCGGGGGTGGAGTGGGCGGGACTACGAGGCAGGCCCTCTAATTGAGCCCATTTTGCAGATGAGGAAACAGGCACAGGGAGCGTCTGGCACTTGCCCGAGGCCCCCAGCCCGCGGACCAGCCCCAGGCCCGCGGAACCGGGTGGCCCGGCGCACTGAGTCCTAACAGGCTTCCCTGCAGGTGTCGTGTGCACACATTGGTGCGTCCAGCCGGGGGTCCCAGCTGACTCTGTGCGGCCTGCAGTCACACAGAACGTTTCTCTGAACTAGCCCTTCGGATAATCCCAGGGACCAGGGAGCCCGTGACCCCCCCCAACCCCGAATTTGTGGGAGGCGGTGAGAGGAGACCGGAGGAGACAGTGCCTGCACTTGCCGTGGTCCCCTCTTCTGGGGCCTGTGACCCAGCAGCCGGGTGGCAGACTGCTCACGGCCCAGATGCAGGTGTGGGGGGATCGGTCCTCCCGGATCCGCTCCCGCCTCCCACCAGCCAGTTAATCATTAAAGGGCCCCAGAAGCGGAAGGGTCAACCGGGCTCCTCCTGGAAAAGGTCACGGCCGCCCCGACCTCAAACACTGGAGCCTGACCCTTGGGAGGGCCCCAGGCTGCAGGGAAGCAGAGCCCCATGGCCTGGAGGGGTTTGGGCGGCCTCAGTTTCCCCTGCTGGTAAGAGAGGGAGTTTTGGTGCTCCTGCCTTGCCCCTCCCGCTCGCCCTCCCCCTCCCCCTCCTTCCTCCCCTCCCCCTCCCCTCCTCCCCCTCCTCCTCCCTCCTCCCCCTCCTCCTCCCTCCTTCCCCTTCCTCCCCTCCCTCCCCCCTCCTCCTCCCCCTCCTCCCCCTCCTTCCTCCCCTTCCTCTCCCCTACTCCTCCC
>NW_024419816.1:0-5805 GCF_014898765.1 Herpailurus yagouaroundi
AGTGATTAATCTTATGACTATAATTCTACATTCTTGATGTTATACTGCTTTTATCTATTTTGATCAATTCTTTAACGGTCAATACTTCCTGGAATTTCGTCTGAGGGGAATTCTTCCGTTTCATCATTTTGCATAGTTTTCTATCCCTTATTTGTTTTAACGTGGTTGTTGTTGTTGTTGTTGTTGTTGTTGTTGTTGTTGTTGTTGTTGTTGTTTTGCTTTGTTTTGTTTTATGTACTCTGCACCTGAGAGCACTGCTACATTAAAGTGGGCTCATACCCTCTCCATGGTCTGGCCCATCAGGAAGTGTGTTTTGTAAAGTGTTACTTGCTTCGTGTTGCTATGACTTTTGTTGTTTGATTTCTCATCTCAGAGTGATTTTTCAAAATCCCACGAGGTGTGCTTTGATGTGTTCCTTGAAGTACCAAATGAAGTAATTGGAGGTTTGCACTATCTTGACAGGGGTTAAAACACCTTAAGTTGCCATGGATGGATGTTCTTCCCCTTCCCAACAATGGGGGTTACTCCTGGTAGTGAGATCCTGGAGATGTGATGGCGCCAAAGCCCCAACTCCACACAGACAGCTCCTCTGAAAAGCTCTAGGCAGCTGCACTTATGAAAGCCGCTCATTTTCGGATTTCCCAGAGGTTACCTTGGGCAAAATTGCGGATTTTTTAAATTACCTGACCCCATCGATTTCTTCTACCAGCCAGATCTTAGATTGTAGGCAAATGATACCTCCAAGTTTGCTTTTCCAATTTGTAAAGGGGAAGTGTAAGGCCTATGTCCAGTATAGTGGTGAGATTATAGGTAATGCCTCTAAAACGTGTGGAAAAACTCCTGGCACATTACACTCCATAAACACTGTATTTTGTTTTGATTTCCTCATAGTTGTCACTACATCCATACAAACTGTATCTCCAGGGTGGGGTCTTATGTAGGACAAAATGTAAGCTATACCATAGAAGCTATCAATGAGGCAAAATGTTTCTCCTATGCTTGAGGACGTGACCCTTCCCTTTTTTGTATATGTAGACTACATTTGGTGGTGGAGATTATTGAAGACTTGAATGTATATTGCAGGCTACCACACCAGGAGATAGTTAAAAATTCCCTATTTCAGGCATCGTGGATACACATATTGAACACCTTAGGTGTCAGGTGCTATTAGGTCCAAGTACACAGTGATAATCCAACATGCACGCTCCATATGTACAGGATGTTTCAAACCTTAGCTACAAATCGTACAGGTGTAATTACAACGTGTGGCAAATGCTGTTAAAAAAAAAGACTATATGTTATGAGAAGGAAAGGCACAGGGGACAAAGTGTAGATTAGAGGATTGGCCAACAAAGGTTTCTTGGGGAGAAAAGTCCTTTTTTCAAACTTGGACCTGTAGCAAGAACTGGTAAGGAAACTAGCGAACACAAAATGCTTTCTAAGCGGAACCTACGTGGGTCTAAATTGAGCAACCAGGAGAAGAGACCGTCCCTGTCACCTAATGAAAGGAGAATGGTGAAAGGTGGCATTAGAGGGGTGACAAGGCAGGACTGCCAACGTCTGGTGGTCACGTTACAGATTCTATGTGTCATTTTGAGTACAGTGGAGACTAGAGGATTGTCTTAAGCAGAGGAATGAACGGCTCAGATTCAGGATTTTTGGATTGCATTCTGGATGCAGTGAAAAGAATGAACTGGGATTTGGGTGGGAAGGGAAAGGCAGCATGGGGCTAAGAACGAAAATGGCGAGTAGGCAGAAGGTGGTGAGAAACTAGCTGGCATGGCATACGTTGGAAGTGGAGTTGAGAGCCCCTGCTGCTGAGTGGATCACAGGAAAGACGTTGAGGAGGGGAGGACTGACAATGAGTCTCTTTCCCTTTGAGCAACTGAAGAAAATGCCCATTAAGAGAGAAACACAAGAGGGGTCTTAAGTTTGTCATGGATTTCAACTGATTGTTGATTAGGTATTAATTCATAGGCTTAGAGAAGTTTGCTTAGAATTTTATCTTTTCATTGTTTTGTTTCTACAAATTGCTTCGTTATTACCATCTTGAGGTTCTAACGGATGGTCTCCAATTCTTCGCTGTCACCAAGACCATCTTACATAAGAGTATGGACATGATGGGTTATGTAGGTATATCATCTTCTAGCCAGTCTTTGTCATCGTCACAAATACTTAATGGCCTCTGTTGTAGAAGAACCTCAAGCTCCAACAGGGTTGTTCTCACTGTTCTCGGAATGCCTGCCCCTCCTTTATTCCCGCACATTTGCTTTTGTCGCCTTTGTCCTCCTCCTTTCTGCCAGCCAAGTAGAAATTTGGTCATCCTTTAAGATTCTTTGTGCTATGCCTCTGAGACGCCTTTACTGATCAACTCGGCTCAGTGGACTTCTCCTGCTACATGAAACTTGACCTTGAAGTCGCACTGTGCTTTGTATGGTGTTTGGGTTTTTTCTACCCTCAAATATTGAAAGTTTCTTGAAGGCAAGGATGAATTCTTGCCTGCTTTCAGAAACTTTTATAAACACTCAAACATGGGCAAAGTTTAGAAATGTTTCTTGGTGTGGTTGAGTCAACGTCAAATCAGGTGGGAGGGGAGTCTGCTGAAGCAATAACACTGGACTGTTTGAAACTATCCCTGATATGTTCAATGGATCTAATAAATTTATGAATTGACAAATTTTATTTATTTAACTGATACTAGACTAAATCATTTATTTGAAACGTTACTTTATGATTACGGTGGTCTTAAAGTTTATTGCAGAAAATTTAGAAACCAAGCAAGCAAGAAAGAAAAATGGTCATAATTCAAAAACCTGGATTTAACCATATAAACACCTTTTTTATGTTTATGTAGTTTTGTCAGAGAGAGAGAACGAGAGAGAGATGAGCAAGAGTGGGGGATGGGAGGAGAGAGAGAGATAGAGAGAATCATAAGCAGGCGCCACGCTGTCAGTGCAGAGCTCAATGTGGAGCTTGATCGCACACACTCTGGAATCCTAACTGAGCTGGAATCAAGAGCCAGATGCTTAACCGACTGAGCCATTCAGCGCCCCTGGAGGTAAGCACCTCTAACACTGTGGTATAATCTTCAGGGAAGAGGTATATGTACATGCATTACCCAAAATTAGCTATGTAGCTGTAATCCCCTCTTTGGTTCTCTAGTGATACGAGCATTTCGCTAGGTCACAAATGTTCTGCAGGGCTATGAATTGTAAAGGCCACAAAGCATGCCATAACTTATTTAAACACGGCTATTTATCTTTTAGGATGTTCCATTTTCTTGCTTCAATTAGTTGCTACAAGTAGAATTAGCTTTTCATGGTGTAGACACACTTTAGTAAATGTCAATGAAAAAATAAAAAGAACTGCAGCCTGTAATGTGAGGCGGAGGAACAGGTATGACCAGATTTCACTTCACCTTGTCTTGCTGGCAGTCTTTACACCCTTCTCTCCCTCATCCTCTTTTACTCCTCCTTGACCCACAACCTCCACCTCTTTATTCCTCCTTCTTCTCATCCTCGTTTCTCTGTCTATGCTGGCCTCCTTGCTTCCCATCAGTACACACGTTCACTCTCCTGCCTTGGGGAATTCATGGGTCCTTCTGCCTTGATCACCTTCCTGTCAGCAGGTAGTTCTCTCATTTCCGTGAGATATTTTTTCAACTGACACCTTTTTCAGTAGGGCCCCTCTGTGTCGAGTATTTCACCCTGTCTAGTATTTCACACCCCCTCCCCCAATGCTTGTATCCTCTCCAAGATGTATTTACTTGTTTTTTCCCCATACATTATTCTCTACCATAGTTTCTAGTTCCATTATCTTTGTCAGTCTCCCCCACTGGACTATTAAGCACCAAGAGCGCAGTGGTCCTTGCTCCTTTGGTTCACTAGTGGATCCTCAGGGCAAAGACTGTGTTGTCCCATTCGAAATGCTCCAAAATCATTTATTGAATGATTCAATGAATCAACATCACTCCTTCTTTCTTAAGAATGTATTATAATTTTGCACTTTGCACTTACATCTTGATCCACTTGAGTGAATGATTGTATAAGTGATGAATTTAGGTCAAGGCTTCTTTTAATTAAGTAATTAATCGATGAACCGATTGATTAAACAATTAATTACTTAATTAATTGATGACTATTGCATACGAACACTTAATTGTTCCAGTAACACTTGGGAAAGACTATCTCCCTTTTTCTGTTAGGTTGGCTATATGTCATTATCAGAAGTTGGGTGAGGATGCTTGTGTATGGGGTCAGTTTCTGGATTCTCTGTTCTATCTCTTGATCTGTGTGTCCATCTTTCTTCAATATCACACTGCCTTGATTACTGGACGTTTATAGTAAGTCTTAAAATGGTGCAACATGAGTTCTCCCACTTGGTTATTTTTCAGAGCTGTTTGGCTGTTCTCGTTCCTTTGTCTTTTCACACATATTTTAGAATGAGCTTGCTGATATCCACAAAAAAATCCTGGGATGTCGACTGGGATTATGTTCAATCTCTAGATCAAGTTGTTAATTGACATCTTACTAGCGAGGCTTCCATGGCTAGATATGGCATATGTCTCCATTTATTTATATCTTCCTTGATTTACCCAATCAGCCTTCTGTGGCTTTTCGCGTACAGTTCCTGTGCATGGTTGTTAGATTTAAATGTAAGTATTTCAATGTTTGGTGTGATTTTAAATGGTTCTTTAAAAAACAGTTCATATTCTAATTGTTCATTGCTTATGTATAAAAATGAGACTGAGTTTTATAAATTCACCGTGCATTCTGGGGCTTATTTAATTATGTTTGAGTTCTAGAAAACTGATGTATCCTCCTTAGAATTTGTTTCATGTTGATAATCACATGATTTAAGAGTTGAGGCAGTTATCAGGGCACCTGGATGGCTCCATCAGTTGAATACCAGACTGCTGGGTTCAGATGGTCCTATGGTCAGGGGATTGAGCCCCGTTTGGGGCTCTGTGCTAAGCATGGGGCCTGCTTAAGATTCTCTCTCTGTCTTTCTCTCTGTCTCTTTCTCTCCCTGTCTCTGCTCATTCTCTCTTTCCAAAACACGAATTGAAAAATCAATAAATAAATGAATTGAGATACTTTTTATTTTTACTCTTTCCAATCAGAATGCCTTCTTTATGCCTTTTTCTGTACATGGCACGCTTGTAATCAGGGGAGGTACTGGTGTTTATGTCGATTTGAACACAGAACTGGCTGATTCCCTGCTTTTATTGTCTCCTTCCTTGGGTTTCTCCCAAACTTTCCCCAATCAAAATAGGATTCAAAAGGACCCTATTTTAGTTTTGTTTCAAGATGGCTGTGTAGGAAGGTCTTGAACTCAACTCCTCCAAGGTGAAAGAAGCTTTCAACTACCTCCACATCGACCTTAAGCTTTATAATTGATTCACTTTTTCTTTCCAGCTTCCTCCTTCTTTATGTTTCTTTATTTTTGAGACAGAGGGAGACAGAGCGCAAGTGGGGGACGGGCAGAGAGAGAGGGAGACAAAGAATCTGAAACAGGCTCCAGGCTCTGAGCTGTCAGCACAGGGCCCAATGCGGGGCACGATCTCAGGAGCCATGAGATCATGACCTGAACTGAAGTCGGATGCTTAATCAGCTGAGCCACCCAGGCGCCGCCTCCCCACTCTCAGCTTATCTCTTAATTCAGGATCCTGAAAGCAAAGTATCACCTCATGGGAACTGAAAGTACCCCTCTAGCAATAAGGACTCCCTGAGCCAATAAGACTCCACCCTCAAGCCCAAGACAATGACCAACCTGACCTTAGTGACCACCTGTGTGTACCTACCT
>NW_024419817.1:0-2240 GCF_014898765.1 Herpailurus yagouaroundi
AGTCAGGATAGAAGGAACATACTTAAACATCATAAAAGCCATTTATGAAAAGCCCACAGCTTATATCATCCTCAATGGGGAAAAACTGAGAGCTTTCCCCCTGAGATCAGGAATAAGATAGGGATGTCCACTCTCACGGCTGTTGTTTAACATAGGGTTGGAAGTGCTAGCATCAGCAATCAGACAACAAAAGGAAATCAAAGGCATCAAAATTGGCAAAGATGAAGTAAAGCTTTCACTTTTTGCAGGTGACATGATATTATACATGGAAGACCCAAGGGATTCCAACAGAATTCTCCTGAAACTGATACATGCATTCAGCAAAGTCGTAGGATACAAAATCAATGTACAGAAATCAGTTGCATTCTTATACAGTAATAAGGAAGCAACAGAGAGACAAGTAAAGAAATGAATCCCATTCACAATTGCATCCAGAAGCATAAAACACCTAGGAATAAACCTAACCAAAGATGTAAAAGATCTGTATGCTCAAAACTATAGAAAGCTTATGAAGGAAATTGAAGAAGATACAAAGAAATGGAAAAACATTCCATGCTCATGGATTGGAAGAATAAATATTGCTAAAATGTCAATACTACCGAAAGCAATACACACATTCAATGCCATCCCAATCAAAATTGCACCAACATTCTTCTCGAAGCTAGAATAAGGAATCCTAGGGGCGCCTGGGTGGCTCAGTTGGTTGGGCGTCTGACTTCGGCTCAGGTCACGATCTCACTGTCCGCGGTTCGAGCCCTGCGTCGGGCTCTGTGCTGACTGCTCAGAGCCTGGAGCCTGTTTAGGATTCTGTGTCACCCTCTCTCTCTGACCCTCCCCCGTTCATGCTCTGTCTCTCTCTGTCTCAAAAATAAATAAATGTTAAAAAAAATAAAAAAAGAACCCTAAAATTTGCATGAAACCACAAAAGACCCGAAATAGCCAAAGTCATATTGAAGAAGAAAACCAAAGCAGGAGGCATCCCAATCCCTGACTTTAGCCTCTACTACAAAGCTGTCATCATCAAGACAGCATGGTACTGGCACAAAAAATGACACATAGACCAATGGAATAGAATAGAGACTCCAGAATTGGACCCACAAAAGTATGGCCAACTAATCTTTGACAAAGCAGGAAAGAATATCCAATGGAAAAAAGACAGTCTCTTTAACAAATGGTGCTGGGAGAACTGGACAGCAACACGCATAAGAATGAAGCTAGACCACTTTCTTACAACATTCACAAAAATAAACTCAAATGGATGAAGGACCTGAATGTGAGACAGGAAACCATCAAAACCCTAGAGAGCAAAGCAGGAAAAAAAACCTCTCTGGCTGCAGCCGCAGCGATTTCTTACTTGACACATCTCCAAAGGCAAGGGAATTAAAAGCAAAAATTAACAATTGGGACCTCATGAAGATAAAAAGCTTCTGAGCTGCAAAGGAAACAAACAAAAAAACTAAAAGGCAACCAGTGGAATGGGAAAAGATATTTGCAAATGACACATCAGACAAAGCGCTATTATCCAAAATATACAAAGAGCTCACCAAACTCCACACCTGAAAAACAAATAACCCAGTGAAGAAATGGGCAGAAAACATGAATAGACACTTCTCCAAAGAAGACATCCGGGTGGTCAACAGGCACATGAAAAGATGATCAACGTCACTCCTCATCAGGGAAATACAAATCAAAATCACACTCAGATATCACCTCACGCCAGTCAGAGTGGCCAAAATGAACAAATCAGGAGACTATAGATGCTGGAGAGGATGTGGAGACACGGGAACCCTCTTGCACTGTTGGTGGGAATGCAAATTGGTGCAGCCACTCTGGAAAACAGTGGGGAGGTTCCTCAGAAAATTAAAAATATACCTACCCAATGACCCAGCAGTAGCACTGCTAGGAATTTACCCAAGGGATACAGGAGTACTGATGCATAGGGACACTTGTACCCCAATGTTTATAGCAGCACTGTCAACAATAGCCAAATTATGGAAAGAGTCTAAATGTCCATCAACTGATGAATGGATAAAGAAATTGTGGTTTATATACACAATGGAGTACTACATGGCAATGAGAAAGAATGAAATATGGCCCTTTGTAGCAACGTGGATGGAATTGGAGAGTGTGATGCTAAGTGAAATAAGCCATACAGAGAAAGACAGATACCATATGGTTTCACTCTTATGTGGATCCTGAGAAACTTAACAGAAACCCATGGGGGAGGGGAAGGAAAAAAG
>NW_024419817.1:2340-13941 GCF_014898765.1 Herpailurus yagouaroundi
GTTGTATGGAAACCAATTTGACAATAAATTTCATATATTGAAAAAAATAAATAAAAATAAAAAAAAAATAAAAAGCTTCCAATTGAGCCACTCAGGCATCCCCAAATCCTTTCAATATTTCAAAAATATGTGTTTTTGTTGTTTTTGTTTGTTTTGTTTTTATGTTGTAGGAGTTCCATATATATTTTGTATATTAATACATTCTTATATACATGATTAGCAAATGGTCTCCATTTTGAAGGTTATCTCTGTCCTTTCTTGATAGTATCATTTGACACAAAATTTCTTAATTTTTATAATGTCTAATTTATCTATATATTATTTTGTTTCCTGAGCTTTTGGTGTCAGATCTATAAAGTTTGTGAAATATAATGTTACAAAAATTGTCCTTAAAGTTTTCTTCTAAGAGTTTTATTATAGTATTAGCCCTTAAGTTTGGGCCTCTCATCTATTTTGAATTAATTTCTCTACATGGTATAGGAAAATGGAGAGATTTTTTCTTATGTATGCATGTATGCAATTTTCTCAACACTGTTTGTTCAAAAGACTGTTCTTCCCCTATTGGCTAAATTTGGACCTTCGTTGAAAATCAATGAATCATGCATATGAGGGTTTATTTCTGGGACGTCTATTCTATTCCTCTGATATATGTCTGTTTTAAGGCTAGTATCATACTGTCTTAACTACTAAACTTTTCTATCTTTAAATACTGTAAGTTTTGAAGTTGGGATGTGCAAGTTCAATTTTATTCTTCTTTTGGAAAATATTTTTGAGTATCAGGTTCCCTTGCAATTGATATGAACTTAAGGACTGACTTTTTCATTTTTCTAAAAAAGGCCATTGGAATTTTGATAAGGGTTGTGATGAATGTGTATTTCACTTTGGGTAGTAGTGACATGTTAATAATGTTAAGTCTTCCTGCCCATGAACACTAGATGCCTTTCTCTTTTCTTGTCTTTCTAAATTTCTTTTAGCAATGCTTTGTTTGCAGTGTACAAACCTTTACCTCCTTGGTTAGATTTATTTCTAAGCATTCAATTATTTTAAGTGCTACTAGAAATGAAGTTGATTTTGTTTCCTTTTTGGACTGTCCAGTGCCAATGTAGATAAACATAACTTATTTTTGTGTGCTGATCTTCTACCCTGAAATTCTACTGAAATTGTTTATTAGCCCTAATAGCTTCCTATGGATTCCTGGAAAGTTCTATTTTATGGCAAAATGTTATCTGTGAATAGAGATAGTTTTTCATTTTCCTTTGCAGTTTGGTTTCTTTTTATTTCTTCTATTGCATACTATGTCTGACTAGAACTTCAGTACAGTGTTAAAACACAGCAGTGAAAGTGAGCATTCTTATATTGCTCTTAATATTAGAGGAAAAGTTTCAGTCTTTCCCTGTTGAGTATGATGTTATTTGTGTTTTTTTCCCAAATATTATTTACCATGTTGAAGAATTTTACCTCTATTCATAATTTTCTGAGAGTTTTTGTTATTACAGTATGTAGAGTACTATTAAATGCTTTTTCTGAATCAGTTGAGGTGATCATGTGTTTTTTCCCCTCTTTTCTTTTTTTATTTTATTTTTTAGTTTATTTTTTATTTTTTAAAATTTACTTGTAAATTAGTTAGCGTATAGTGCAACACTGAGTTCAGGGGTAAATTTCTTAATGCCCCTTACCCATTTAGCACAACCCCTCTCCCACAACCCCTCCAGTAACCCTCAGTTTGTTCTCCATTTTTATGAGTCTCTTCTGTTTTGTCCCCTCCCTGTTTTTATATTATTTTTGTTTCCCTTCCCTTATGTTCATCTGTTTTGTCTCTTAAAGTCCTCATACGAGTCAAGTCATATGATTTTTGTCTTTCTCTGACTGACTAATTTCACTTAGTGTAATACCCTGCAGTTCCATCCACGTAGTTGCAAATGGAAAGATTTCATTCTTTTTATTTCTGAGTAATACTCATATATATATATATATATCCATTCATCCATCCATGGACATTTGGGCTCTTTCCATACTTTGGCTATTGTTGATAGTGCTGCTATAAACATGGGGTGCCTATGTCCCTTTGAACAGCACACTTGTATCCCGTGGATAAATGCTTAGTAGTGCAAATGCTGTGTTGCAGGGTAGTTCTATTTTTAGTTTTTTGAGGAACCTCCATACTGTTTTCCAGAGTGGTTGCACCAGCTTGCATTCCCACCAACAATGCAAAAGAGATCCTCTTTCTCTGCATCTTTGCCAACATCTATTGTTGCCTGAGCTGTTAATGTTAGCCATTCTGACAGGTGTAAGGTGGTATCTCATTATGGTTTTCATTTTTATTTCCCAGATGATGAGTGATGTGGAGCATTTTTTCATGTGTCGGTTGGGCATCTGGATGTCTTCTTTGGAGAAATGTCTGTTCATGTCTTTTGCCCATTTCTTCACTGGATTATTTGTTTTTTGAGTGTTGAGTTTGATAAGTTGTTTATAGATTTTGGATACTAACCCTTTATCTGATATGTCGTTTGCAAATATCTTCTCCCATTCTGTCGGTTGCCTTTTAGTTTTGCTGATTGTTTCCTTCACTGTGCAGAAGCTTTTTATTTTGATGAGGTCCCAGTAGTTCATTTTTACTTTTGTTTCCCTTGCCTCTGGGGATGTGTTGGGTAAGAAGTTGCTGCAGCCAAGATTTTCAAAGAGGTTTTTGCCTGCTTTCTCCTTGAGGATTTTGATGGCTTCCTGTCTTACATGGAGGTCTTTCGTCCATTTTGAGTTTATTTTTGTGCATGGTGTAAGAAAGTGGTCCAGGTTCATTCTTCTGCATGTCGCTGTCCAGTTTTCCCAGCACCACTTGCTGAACAGATTGTCTTGATTCCATTGGATATTCTTTCCTGCTTTGTCAAATATTAGTTGGCAATACATTTGCGGGTCCATTTCTGGGATCTCTATTCTCTTCCATTGATCTGAGTATCTGTTCTTGTGCCAGTACCATACTGTTTTGATGATTACAGCTTTGTAGTACAGCTTGAAGTCTGGAATTGTGATGCCTCCTGCTTTGGTTTTCTTTTTCAAGATTGCTTTGGCTATTCGGGGTCTTTTCTGGTTCCACACAAATTTTAGGATTATTTGTTCTAGCTCTGTGAAGAATGCTGGTGTTATTTTGATAGGGATTGCATTGAATATGTAGATTGCTTTGGGTAGTATCGACATTTTAACAATATTTGTTCTTCCTATCCAGGCACATGGAATCTTTTTTCATTTTTTGGTGTCCTCTTCAATTTTTTTCATAAGCTGTCTATAGTTTTCAGTGTATAGATTTTTCACCTCTTTGATTATATTTATTCCTAGTTATTTTATGGGGTTGTGTGTGTGTGTGTGTGTGTGTGTGTGTGTGTGTGCAACTGTAAATGGGATTGATTCCTTGATTTCTCTTTCTGTCACTTGATTGTTGGTGTATAGGAATGCAACCAATTTCTGTGCATTGATTTTATATCCTGCAACTTTGCTGAATTCATGAATCAATTCTAGCATTTTTTTTTGGTGGAATCTTTTGGGTTTTCCATTTCGATATATCATGTCATCTGCGAAGAGTGAAAATTTGACCTACTCCTGGCTGATTTGGATGTCTTTTATTTCTCTGTGTTGTCTGATTGCAGAGGCTAAGACTTCCAATACTGTGTTGAATAACAGTGGCAAGAGTGGACATCCCTGTCTTGTTCCTGGCCTTAGGGGGAAAGTTCTCAGTTTTTCCCCATTGAGGATGATATTAGCGTTGGATCATTCAGATGTGGCTTTTATGACCTCGAGGTATGCTCCTATCCCTACTTTCTTGAGGGTTTTTATCAAGAAAAGATGCTCCATTTTGTCAAATGCTTTCTCTGCATCTATTGAGAGGATCATATGGTTCTTGTCCTTTCTTTTATTGTTATGATGAATCACATTGTTTTTCAGATATTGAACCAGCCCTGCATCCCAGGTATAAATCCCACTTGGTTGTGGTGAATATTTTTTTAATGTATTGTGGGATCCCATTGGCTAATATCTGGGTGAGGATTTTTGCATCCATGTTCATCAGGGAAATTGGTCTGGAGTTCTCCTTTTTTGTAGGGTCTCTGGTTTTTGAATCAAGGTAATGCTGGCTTCATAGAAAGAGTTTGGAAGTTTTCCTTCCGTTTCTATTTTTGGAACACCTTCAAGAGAATAGGTGTTAACTTTTCCTTATATGTTTGGTAGAATTCCCCTGGAAAGCCATCTGGTCCTGGACTCTTGTTTTTTTTTTTTCGCAGATTTTTTATTACTAATTCAAATTCCTTACTGGTTATGGGTCTGTTTCAATTTTCTAATTCTTCCTGTTTCAGTTTTGGTAGTGTATATGTTTCTAGGAATTTGTCCATTTCTTACAGATTGCCACTTTTATTGGCATATAATTTCTCATAATATTCTCTTATTATTGTTTTTATTTCTGCGGTGCTGGTTATGATCTCTACTCTGTTATTTCATTTATTTGGGTCCTTTCCTTTTTCTATTTGATCAGGCTGGCTAGTTGTTTATCGATTTTATTAATTCTTTCAAAGAACCAGCTTCTGGTTTCATTGACCTGTTCTACTGGGTTTTTTTGTTTGTTTGTTTTGCTTTTGATACCATTAATTTCTGCTCTAATCTTTATTATTTCCTGTCTTCTGATGGTTTGGGGTTTTATTTGCTGCTCCTTTTCCAGCTCCTTAAGGCGTAATGTTAGGTTGTGTATCTGAGATCTTTCTTCCTTCTTTAGGAAGGCCTGGATTGCTATATACTTTCCTCTTATAGAGAATGCAGCCTTTGCTGCATGCTAGAGGTTTTGGGTTGTGGTGCTATCATTTCCATTGACTTCCATATACTTTTTAATATCTTTTTTAACTGCTTGGTTAGCCCATTCCATCTTTAGTAGGATGTTCTTCAGTCTCCAAGTATTTGTTACCTTTCCAATTTTTTCTTGTGGTTGATTTCGAGTTTCATGGCATTGTGATTGGAAAATATGCACGGTATGATCTTGATCTTTTTGTACTCTCTTAGGCTGATTTGTGTCCTAGTATATGGTCTATTCTGGAGAACATTCCATGTGCGCTGGAGAAGAATGTATATTCTGCTTTAGGATACAATGTTCTGAATATATCTGTTAAGTCCATATGGTCCAGTGTGTCATTTAAAGCCATTGTTTCCTTGTTGGTTTTTTGATTAGATGATCTGTCCATTGTTGTGAGTGGGTTGTTGAAGTCTCCTACTATTATGGTATTACTATCGATGAATTTCTTTATGTTTGTGATTAATTGATTTATATATTCATGTGCTGCCACATTTGGTGCATAAATGTTTACAATTGTTAGGTCTTCTTGGTGGATAGACCCCTTGATTGTGACATAAGGCCCTTCTGCATCTCTTGATACAGTCTTTATTTTAAAGTCTAGATTGTCTGATATAAGTATGGCTACTCCGGCTTACTTTTGTTAACCATTAGCATGATAGATGGTTCCCCATCCCCTTATTTTCAATCTGAAGGTGTCTTTAGGTCTCAAGTGGGTCTCTTGTAAACAGCAAATAGATGGATCTTGTTTTCTTATCCATTCTGTTATCCTATGTCTTTTGATTGAAACACTGAGTCCATTTATGTTTACAGTGAGTACTGAAAGATATGAATTTATTGCAGTTATGATGCTTGAAGAGTTGGTGTTCTCTGGTCCTTTCTCTCTCTCTCTCTCTCTCTCTCTCTCTCTCTCTATATCTCTCTCTATATATATATATATATATATATATATATATATATGTTTGTTTCCATCTTTTCTCCCCTCAGAGAGTCCCCCTTAAAATTTCTTGCAAGGCTGTTTTAGTGGTCACAACTCTTTTAATTTTTGTTTGTCTGGGAAACTTTTTATCCCTTCTTCTATTTTGAATGACAGCTTTGCTGGATAAAGAATTCTTGGCTGCATATTTTTCTCATTCAGCACAGTGAATATTTCCTTCCACTCCTTTCTGGCCTGCCAAGTTTCTGTGGGTAGGTCTGCTGCAAACCTGATCTGTGTTCCCTTGTAGATAGGGACTTTTTTTCCATTGCTGCTTTCATGATTTTCTCCTTGCCTGAACATTTTTGTGAATTTGACTCTGACCCCCTCTGTTCTTTTTTTTTTTTCAACGTTTTTTATTCATTTTTGGGACAGAGAGAGACAGAGCATGAACGGGGGAGGGGCAGAGAGAGAGGGAGACACAGAATCGGAAACAGGCTCCAGGCTCCAAGCCATCAGCCCAGAGCCCGACGCGGGGCTCGAACTCCCGGACCGCGAGATCGTGACCTGGCTGAAGTCGGACACTTAACCGACTGCGCCACCCAGGCGCCCCTGACCCCCTCTGTTCTTAATGAAATGCATTACACGGGTTGATTTTCTTATGTTAAACCACCCTTGCATTTGGAATAAAGAACACTTGGTCATAATAAAAATTATTTTAATATGTTATTGAATTCAATTGCTAATATTTTGTTGGATATTTTTGCATCTATATTCATAAGGGTTATTTATCTACAATTTTCTTGTTATCTGGTTTTGGTATCAGGGTAATGCTATTCTCATAGAATGAATTAGCAAGTATTTCCTCCTATTTTATTTTTTATAACAGTTTCAGAAGAGTTGCTGTTAATTCTTTAAATATTTGCTAGAATTCTTCTGGTCTAGAAATTTTCATTGTTGGAAGGTTCTTGATTATTCAATCTCCTTACTAGTTATAGGTCTTTTCAGATTTTGTATGTTTTGTATGATTCAGTCTTGATGTCTTGCATATTTTTAGGACTTTGTTGATTTTATATAGATTCTCCATTTGTTGCTGTACCATTGTTTATAGAATTCTTTTATAATCTTTCTGTAAAATTTCTGTAAAGTCAATGGTAACATTTCTTCATTTTTTAATTTTAGTTACTTAAGTTTTCTCTTTATTTTCTTAAGCAAGAAAGCAAAATATTCATCAATTTTGTTGATATTTTCAAAAAACCAAATCTTGTTGATTTTCTCTACTTTTTTTTTATTCTCTATTTTATTTATCACTACTCTAATCTTTATTTCCTTCCTTCTTCTAGATTTAAGTTTAGTTTGCTCTTCTTTTTCTAGTTCCTTAAGATACAAATTTAGGTTTTGATTTATGGCCTTTCTTCTTATTTTAATGTAAGAATTTATAGCTACAATCTCCTTCTTATATTGTTTTTGCTGTACGCCTTAACTTTTGGTGTGATGAGTTTTCATTTTCAACAGTGTCAAGGTATTATCTAATTTCTTTCTCTTTTAAAGAATAAAGTTTCTTATTTAACTTAATATTTGGGTGTGTGTTATTTAATTTTCACATATCTGTGAATCTTTTAGCTTTTAACTCAATCTCATCATGGTCAGAGAAAATGCATTGTATGGTATCTATATTTTTAAATGCATTAAGACTTGTTTTGTTGCCTTATCATATGGTCTATCTTGAAATTTTTCCCATATCGCACTTGAGAAGGATGTGTGGTCTTCTGTGAATAGAACGTTTCATTCTAAACAAGTACAAATCCAATAAACTCAACAAACTCCAATTAGGATAGATTGGACCAAACAAGCATGTGTGGTCTTGTTTATGTATTGTGTTATTAAGTTCTCTATTTCCTTACTTATTTTCTGTCTACTTGTTCTATCTGTCAGTGAAAGTGAAGTATTGAAATATCCAACCATTGTTGTAGAATTGTCTATTACTCCCTTCAATTTTCTCAGTGTTTGTTTCATATATTTTGAGAGTGTTATTAGGTGTATAGTTATTAATAATTTTTATATCTTCTTGCTGTAGTGAACATTTTATTAATATATAATGTCCTTTACTCTTTTAACCTTTGTTGGTTTAAAGCCCTATTTTGTCTGATACTGGAATAAGCAAGCAATCTGTATATTATTTGCCCAAAAGGTTTTTCCCACCCTGAACTTCAACTTTTTTATGTGGGTATGATTTAAGTCCCTTGGTGAGGAGCACACTGAATTCTTTTAAAAAAATCTTCTCATTTTTGTCTTTTGATTAAAGATTTAATCAATTTACATTTAAAGTAACTACTGGTAAGAAAGAGAATAGTCGTTTTGCTATATGCCTTACAGATTTTGGTCCCTCATGTCTTCCATTATCTTCTTTTGTGTTCAGATGCTTCTTTGTAGTAAAACATTTTGACATTTTTTTCCTTATTTCTTTTTTTATTTATTCTATATGTACTTTTTATGATTACCATGGATATTATATTTAATAGTCTAAAGCTACAACAATGTAACTTGAATTTATACCAACTTAACTTCATCATCATACAAACCTCTATTCCTTTACAGCTCCATTTCCCTTCTTTCTGTTACTAGTGTCAAAAATTACATCTTTACAAATTCTGTGACCAGCAACATTTATTAATGATTATTTTTATACATTTGTCTTTGAAATCACATTGAGAAGAAAAAGCGGAATTACAAGTAACAATTACAATAATGCCAGCTTTTATAATTGCCCAACTATATTTACCTTTATCAGAGATCTTCATACCTATATATAGTTTCATGTTGATGTCTTGTGTCCTTTAATTTCCACCTGAAGGAATCCTTAACATACCTTGCACGGCAAATCCAATGGTAATAAATTCTCTCAGCTTTTGCTTATCTGATAATGTTTTAATTTCATCCTCATTTTTGAACAATAGTTTTACAGAATATAAAACTCTAAACTGACAATGTTTTGGTTTTCTTCAGCACTTTGAATATATGAACACACTACTTTCTGGTTCCAAGGATTCTGATGAGAAATCAACTGATAATTTCATTGAGAATGCTTTGTAAGTGTCAAGTCACTTTTCTCTTACTGGTTTCAAGATTCTCTTTGTCTTTGTCTTTTGATTTTAATAGTTCTCTGTGTGAGTCTGTTTAAATCTATCCTAATTGGACTTTGCTTGAGTTTGTTGGATTTACACATTCATATATTACATCAAACTTAGAAAATTTTTTATTATTTCTTCAAATAGTTTTTCAGCCCCTTTCTCTCTCTCTTCTGGGACTCCAAGAATCCCTATGTTCATATACTTAATGATGTTTCACAAGTCCCTTAAGTTCTGTTTACTTCTCTTCCTTACTTTTTCTTAATGTACTTCAGACACAGCAATTTCAATTTTCTGTCTTAAAGTTTACTGATTCTTTCTTCTGACAGCTCACGTTTTCTTTTGAATTTCTATAATGATTTTAATTATTATACTTTGCAACTCCAGAACTTTTTATGATTCCTTTCTCTTTGTTGATATTCTTATTTTGTTAATACATCATTTTCTTGTCTTTGACTATGTCTTCCTTCTTCTCTTTAAGCAGCTTTCAAACAGATGTTTTCTAGTCTTTCTGTAGGTGCTTCAGTGTTTAGTTTTCCCTGGGTTGGCTTCTGTCAGTTCATTTCGTTCTTTTAAATGGGCCATACTTTCCATTTCTTTAAATCTTCTTCAATTACCTTCATAAGCTTTCTATAGTTTTCAGCATACAGATCCTTTACATCTTTGGTTAGATTTATTCCTAGGTATTTTATGCTTCTTGGTGCAATTGTGAATGGGATCAGTTTCTTTATTTGTCTTTCTGTTGCTTCATTGTTAGTGTATAAGAATGAAACTTATTTCTGTACATTGATTTTGTATCCTGCAACTTTGCTGAATTCATGTATCAGTTCTAGCAGACTTCTGGTGGAGTCTGTCGGATTTTCCATGTATAATATCATGTCATCTGCAAAAAGCGAAAGCTTGACTTCATCTTTGCCAATTTTGATGCCTTTGATTTCCTTTTGTTGTCTGATTGCTGATGCTAGAACTTCCAGCACTATGTTAAACAACAGCGGTGAGAGTGGGCATCCCTGTCGTGTTCCTGATCTCAGGGAAAAAGCTCTCAGTTTTTCCCCGTTGAGGATGATGTTAGCTGTGGGCTTTTCATAAATGGCTTTTATGATCTTTAAGTATGTTCCTTCTATCCCGACTTTCTCAAGGGTTTGTATTAAGAAAGGGTGCTGGATTTTGTCAAAGGCCTTTTCTGCATCGATTGACAGGATCATATGGTTTTTCTCTTTTTTTTTTGTTAATGTGATGTATCACGTTGATATTTGCGAATGTTGAACCAGCCCTGCATCCCAGGAATGAATCCCACTTGATCATGGTGAACAATTCTTTTTATATGCCGTTGAATTCGATTTGCTAGTATCTTATTGAGAATTTTGGCATCCATATTCATCAGGGATATTGGCCTGTAGTTCTCTTTTTTTACTGGGTCTCTGTCTGGTTTAGGAATCAAAGCAATACTGGCTTCATAGAATGAGTCTGGAAGTTTTCCTTCCCTTTCTATTTCTTGGAATAGCTTGAGAAGGATAGGTATTATCTCTGCTTTAAACGTCTGGTAGAACTCCCCTGGGAAGCCATCTGATCCTGGACTCTTATTTGTTGGGAGATTTTTGATAACTGATTCAATTTCTTCGCTGGTGATGGGTCTGTTCAAGCTTTCTATTTCCTCCTGATTGAGTTTTGGAAGAGTGTGGGTGTTCGGGAATTTGTCCATTTCTTCCAGGTTGTCCAATTTGTTGGCATATAATTTTTCATAGTATTCCCTGATAATTGTTTGTATCTCTGAGGGATTGGTTGTAATCATTCCATTTTCATTCATGATTTTATCTATTTGGGTCATCTCCCGTTTCTTTTTGAGAAGCCTGGCTAGAGGTTTGTCAATTTTGTTTATTTTTTCAAAAAACCAACTCTTGGTTTCGTTGATCTGTTCTACAGTTTTTTTAGATTCTATATTGTTTATTTCTGCTCTGATCTTTATTATTTCTCTTCTTCTGCTGGGTTTAGGCTGCCTTTGCTGTTCTGCTTCTATTTCCTTTAGGTGTGCTGTTAGATTTTGTATTTGGGATTTTTCTTGTTTCTTGAGATAGGCCTGGATTGCAATGTACTTTCCTCTCAGGACTGCCTTCGCTGCATCCCAAAGCGTTTGGATTGTTGTATTTTCATTTTCGTTTGTTTCCATATATTTTTTAATTTCTTCTCTAATTGCCTGGTTGACCCACTCATTCGTTAGTAGGGTGTTCTTTAACCTCCATGCTTTTGGAGGTTTTCCAGACTTTTTTCTGTGGTTGATTTCAAGCTTCATAGCATTGTGGTCTCAAAGTATGCATGGTATGATTTCAATTCTTGTAAACTTATGAAAGGCTGTTTTGTGACCCAGTATATGATCTATCTTGGAGAATGTTCCATGTGCAGTCGAGAGGAAAGTATATTCTGTTGCTTTGGGATGCAGAGTTCTAAATATATCTGTCAAGTCCATCTGATCCAATGTCTCATTCAGGGCCCTTGTTTCTTTATTGACCGTGTGTCTAGATGATCTATCCATTTCTGTAAGTGGGGTGTTAAAGTCCCCTGCAATTACCACATTCTTATCAATAAGGTTGCTTATGGTTATGAGTAATTGTTTTATATATTTGGGTGCTCCGGTATTCGGCGCATAGACATTTATAATTGTTAGCTCTTCCTGATGGATAGACCCTGTCACTATTATATAATGTCCTTCTTCATCTCTTGTTACAGCCTTTAATTTA
>NW_024419818.1:0-4021 GCF_014898765.1 Herpailurus yagouaroundi
GGGGTTTCTATTCTATTCCATTGGTCTATGTGTCTGTTTTTGTGCCAATACCATGCTGTCTTGATGATGACAGCTTTGTAGTAGAGGCTAAAGTCTGGGATTGTGATGCCTCCCGCTTTGGTCTTCTTCTTCAAAATTACTTTGGCTATTCGGGGCCTTTGGTGGTTCCATATGAATTTTAGGATTGCTTGTTCTAGTTTCGAGAAGAATGCTGGTGCAATTTTGATTGGGATTGCATTGAATGTGTAGATAGCTTTGGGTAGTATTGACATTTGACAAAATTTATTCTTCCAATCCATGAGCAGGGAATGTCTTTCCATTTCTTTAAATCTTCTTCAATTACCTTCATAAGCTTTCTATAGTTTTCAGCATACAGATCCTTTACATCTTTGGTTAGATTTATTCCTAGGTATTTTATGCTTCTTGGTGCAATTGTGAATGGGATCAGTTTCCTTATTTGTCTTTCTGTTGCTTCATTGTTAGTGTATAAGAATGCAACTGATTTCTGTGCATTGATTTTGTATCCTGCAACTTTGCTGAATTCATGTATCAGTTCTAGCAGACTTTTGGTGGAGTCTGTCGGATTTTCCATGTATAAGATCATGTCATCTGCAAAAAGCGAAAGCTTGACTTCATCTTTGCCAATTTTGATGCCTTTGATTTCCTGTTGTTGTCTGATTGCTGATGCTAGAACTTCCAGCACTATGTTAAACAACAGCGGTGAGAGTGGGCATCCCTGTCGTGTTCCTGATCTCAGGGAAAAAGCTCTCAGTTTTTCCCCGTTGAGGATGATGTTAGCTGTGGGCTTTTCATAAATGGCTTTGATGATCTTTAAGTATGTTCCTTCTATCCCGACTTTCTTAAGGGTTTTTATTAAGAAAGGGTGCTGGATTTTGTCAAAGGCCTTTTCTGCATCGATTGACAGGATCATATGGTTTTTCTCTTTTCTTTTGTTAATGTGATGTATCACGTTGATTGATATGCGAATGTTGAACCAGCCCTGCATCCCAGGAATGAATCCCATTTTATCATGGTGAATAATTCTTTTTATATGCCATTAAATTCGATTTGCTAGTATCTTATTGAGAATTTTTGCATCCATATTCATCAGGGATATTGGCCTGTAGTTCTCTTTGTTTACTGGGTCTCTGTCTGGTTTAGGAATCAAAGTAATACTGGCTTCATAGAATGAGTCTGGAAGTTTTCCTTCCCTTTCTATTTCTTGGAATAGCTTGAGAAGGATAGGTATTATCTCTGCTTTAAACGTCTGGTAGAACTCCCCTGGGAAGCCATCTGGTCCTGGACTCTTATTTGTTGGGAGATTTTTGATAACCGATTCAATTTCTTTGCTGGTGATGGGTCTGTTCAAGCTTTCTATTTCCTCCTGATTGAGTTTTGGAAGAGTGTGGGTGTTCAGGAATTTGTCCATTTCTTCCAGGTTGTCCAATTTGTTGGCATATAATTTTTCATAGTATTCCCTGATAACTGTTTGTATCTCTGAGGGATTGGTTGTAATAATTCCATTTTCATTCATGATTTTATCTATTTGGGTCATCTCCCTTTTCTTTTTGAGAAGCCTGGCTAGAGGTTTGTCAATTTTGTTTATTTTTTCAAAAAACCAACTCTTGGTTTCGTTAATCTGCTCTACAGTTTTTTTAGATTCTATATTGTTTATTTCTGCTCTGATCTTTATTATTTCTCTTCTTCTGCTGGGTTTAGGCTGCCTTTGCTGTTCTGCTTCTATTTCCTTTAGGTGTGCTATTAGATATTGTATTTGGGATTTTTCTTGTTTCTTGAGATAGGCCTGGATTGCAATGTATTTTCCTCTCAGGACTGCCTTCGCTGCGTCCCAAAGCGTTTGGATTGTTGTATTTTCATTTTCGTTTGTTTCCATATATTTTTTAATTTCTTCTCTAATTGCCTGGTTGACCCACTCATTCGTTAGTAGGGTGTTCTTTAACCTCCATGCTTTTGGAGGTTTTCCAGACTTTTTTCTGTGGTTGATTTCAAGCTTCATAGCATTGTGGTCTGAAAGTATGCATGGTATGATTTCAATTCTTGTAAACTTATGAAGGGCTGTTTTGTGACCCAGTATATGATCTATCTTGGAGAATGTTCCATGTGCACTCGAGAAGAAAGTATATTCTGTTGCTTTGGGATGCAGAGTTCTAAATAGATCTGTCAAGTCCATCTGATCCAATGTCTCATTCAGGGCCCTTGTTTCTTTATTGACCGTGTGTCTAGATGATCTATCCATTTCTGTAAGTGGGGTGTTAAAGTCCCCTGCAATTACCACATTCTTATCAATAAGGTTGCTTGTGTTTATGAGTAATTGTTTTATATATTTGGGCGCTCCGGTATTCGGCGCATAGACATTTATAATTGTTAGCTCTTCCTGATGGATAGACCCTGTCACTATTATATAATGTCCTTCTTCATCTCTTGTTACAGCCTTTAATTTAAAGTCTAGTTTGTCTGATAGAAGTATGGCTACTCCAGCTTTCTTTTGGCTTCCAGTAGCATGATAAATAGTTCTCCATCCCCTCACTCTCAATCTAAAGGTGTCCTCAGGTCTAAAATGAGTCTCTTGTAGACAGCAAATAGATGGGTCTTGTTTTTTTATCCATTCTGATACCCTATGTCTTTTGGTTGGCGCATTTAATCCATTTACATTCAGTGTTATTATATTATTATAGAAAGATATGGGTTTAGAGTCATTGTGATGTCTGTATGTTTTATGCTTGTAGTGATGTCTCTGGTACTTTGTCTCACAGGGTCCCCCTTAGGATCTCTTGTAGGGCTGGTTTAGTGGTGACAAATTCCTTCAGTTTTTGTTTGTTTGGGAAGACCTTTATCTCTCCTTCTATTCTAAATGACAGGCTTGCTGGATAAAGGATTCTCGGCTGCATATTTTTTCTGTCTAGCACACTGAAAATCTCGTGCCAATTCTTTCTGGCCTGCCAAGTTTCAAAAGAGAGATCAGTCACGAGTCTTATAGGTCTCCCTTTATATGTGAGGGCACGTTTACCCCTTGCTGCTTTCAGAATTTTCTCTTTATCCTTGTATTTTGCCAGTTTCACTATGATATGTCGTGCAGAAGATCGATTCAAGTTACGTCTGAAGGGAGTTCTCTGTGCCTCTTGGATTTCAATGCCTTTTTCCTTCCCCACTTCAGGGAAGTTCTCAGCTATTATTTCTTCAAGTACCCCTTCAGCACCTTTCCCTCTCTCTTCCTCCTCTGGGATACCAATGATGCGTATATTATTTCTTTTTAGTGTATCACTTAGTTCTCTAATTTTCCCCTCATACTCCTGGATTTTTTTTATCTCTTTTTCTCAGCTTCCTCTTTTTCCATAACTTTATCTTCTAGTTCACCTATTCTCTCCTCTGCCTCTTCAATCCGAGCCGTGGTGGTTTCCATTTTGTTATGCATTTCGTTTAAAGCGTTTTTCAGCTCCTCGTGACTGTTCCTTAGTCCCTTGATCTCTGTAGCAAGAGATTCTCTGCTGTCAGCTATACTGTTTTCAAGCCCAGTGATTAATTTTATGACTATTATTCTAAATTCACTTTCTGGTATATTATTTAAATCCTTTTGATCAGCTCATTAGCTGTTGTTATTTCCTGGAGATTCTTCTGAGGGGAATTCTTCTGCTTGGTCATTTTGGATAGTCCCTCGCGTGCTGAGGACCTGCAGGGCACTTCCCCTGTGCTGTGGTGTATAACTGGAGTTGGTGGGCGGAGCCGCAGTCAGACCTGATGTCTGTCCCCAGCCCACCGCTGGGGCCACAGTCAGACTGGTGCGTGCCTTCTCTTCCCCTCTCCTAGGGGCGGGATTCACTGTGGGGTGGGGTGGCCTGTCTGGGCTACTTGCACACTGCCAGGCTTGTGATGCTGGGGATCTGGCGTCTTAGCTGGGGTGGGTAGGCAAGGTGCACAGGGGCAGGAGGGGCAGGCTTAGCTTGCTTCTCCTTAGGTGATCCACTTCAGGAGGGGCCCTGTGGCAGCAGGAGGGAGTCAGATC
>NW_024419819.1:0-1967 GCF_014898765.1 Herpailurus yagouaroundi
AAAGTTTTGTGCATTCTTAGGCACAAAACTAAACTTGCAGCTACAACAAAGATCTTTAGGTGTGAAAATCAGCTCCATGAGTGGAGTCACTGTGCCAAACATCTTTCTGATATTCTAAGGAAAAGTACAGGTTTTTTGCTGAAAATCTACATGCTTATCTCGTGAAAGTAAGCTTTATTTCCAAACTTCGCATGAAATACACTGTAAACTCCTTCCAATACTGAAAATAGAAGTAGGGCAACACGAAAGATCACAAGTTGTTCAAGTCCTACAGTTAGGTAAGTGGAACAAACTAGTTTGTCTTACGTTTTTCTCAACATTTCTTTGGAACAATATTTCTTAGTTTTAGTTTGCTTTGAAAGTGTAGTTCATTCTTATGCCCCAAATTAAACTTCTAGCTACTACTAAGATCTTTAGGTGTGAAAATCAGCTCCATGAGTGGAGTCATGCTGCCAATGATCTTTCCGACATTCCAAGGAAAAGTTCAGATTTTGGCTGAAAATCGACATGCTTATCTCACGAAAGTAAGCTTCATTTCAAAACGTCCTTTGAAATACACTGTAAAACTCCTTCTAAAACTGAAACTTGAAGTAGTGCAACACTGAACATCACAAGTTGTTCACGTTCCAGAGTTAAGTAAATGGAACAAAAAGATTGCTGTCAGTTCTTTTTAACATTTCTTGGGAGGAGGGTTTCTTAGTTGTAGTTTGCTTTGAAAGTGAAGTTTATTCTTAGGCCCAAAACTCAACTTGCAGCTACTACAAAAATCTTTAGGTGTGAAAATAGGTTCCATGAGTGGAGTCATTGTGCCAAAGATGTTTCCGGTATTCTAAGGAAAAGTACAGATTTTGGCTGAAAAGTTACATGCTTATCTCACAAAATGAAGCTTCATTTCAAAACGTACAGTGAAATACAGTGAAAAACTCCTTCCAAAACAGAATGTTGAGGTGGAGTACCACTGAACTTCACAAGGTCTTCAAGTTCCACAGTGAAGTAAGTGGAACAAACTAGTTTGTGTTAGTTTTTTCTAAACATTTCGTTCAAAGTGGGTTTCTTCAGTCTTCGTGGGCTTTAAAAGCATAGTGCATCCTAAGGCCCAAAAGTGAACGTGCAGTTACAACAAAGATTTTAGGTGTGAAAATCAGCACCATGAGTGGAATCACCCTGTTAAAGATCGTTCTGAGATTCCAAGGAAAAGTACAGATTTGGGCTGAAAAACTCCCTGAATGTCTCATGATAGTACGCTTTATTTTAAAACGTTCACTGAAATACAGTGTAGAACTCGTTCCAAAACTGAAAGTTGAAGTGGAGCGACACTGAACATCACAAGTTGTTCAAGTTGCACAGTTAAGTAAGTGGAACAAACAAGTTTGTGTTTGTTCTTTCTAAACATTTCGTTTGAAGTGGGTTTCTTTAGTCTTTGTGAGCTTTGAAAGCATAGTGTATTTTTAGACCCAATTTTCAACTTGCAGCTACATGAAAGATCTTTAGGTGTGAAAATCAGCTCCATGAGTGGAGTCATTCTCCTAAAGATCTTTGTGATATTCCAAGGAAAAGTACGGACAGTGGCTGAAAAACTACATGCTTATTTCACTATGGAAATCTTTATGTCAAAACTTCACATTTAATACACAGTAAAACTCCTTTCAGAACTGAACGTTGAAGTAGAGCAACACTGAATATCACAAGTTCTTCTAGGTCCAAAGTTAAGTTAGTGGAAGAAACACGTTTTTGTTAGTTGTTTCTTAGCAATTCTTTGGACGAGGATGTCTTTTGTCTCAATTTGCTTTGAAAGTTTTGTGCATTCTTAGGCACAAAACTAAACTTGCAGCTACAACAAAGATCTTTAGGTGTGAAAATCAGCTCCATGAGTGGAGTCACTGTGCCAAACATCTTTCTGATATTCTAAGGAAAAGTACAGGTTTTTTGCTGAAAATCTACATGCTTATCTCGTGAAAGTAAGCTTT
>NW_024419820.1:0-12760 GCF_014898765.1 Herpailurus yagouaroundi
AAATTGTGGTTTATATACACTATGGAATACTACGTGGCAATGAGAAAGAATGAAATATGGCCTTTTGTAGCAACGTGGATGGAACTGGAGAGTGTGATGCTAAGTGAAATAAGCCATACAGAGAAAGACAGATACCATATGTTTTCACTCTTATGTGGACCTTGAGAAACTTAACAGAAACCCATGGGGGAGGGGAAGGAAAAAAAAAGAGGTTAGAGTGGGAGAGAGCCAAAGCATAAGAGACTGTTAAAAACTGAGAACAAACTGAGGGTTGATGGGGGGTGGGAGGGAGGGGAGGATGGGTGATGGGTATTGAGGAGGGCACCTTTGGGATGAGCACTGGATGTTGTATGGAAACCAATTTGACAATAAATTTCATATATTGAAAAAAAAAGAATAAATACATTTGGAGGCATAACTATACCTTTTGTATTTTATTTTCTGAAAAATGGCCTACTTTGGAATTTATCTTAGTCTAATATAAGTTTTGGGAAGAACTGGACTGATTTCTAGATGTCTATAAATAATCCCAATGAGTATTATTTATGCTTGAATGTCTTTAGCTAATTTGAAATATTTATGCTCTAGAGGTCTTTCTGCCCTAATATATACAATGCAATGAATGTAAGCTCTGTACTCTTTAAAACTTCTAAAGAATGTGATATTTGCCAGTAAAACAAAACAAAAACAAAAGTAAGAGAAGAAGAATTGTTAGTTGCTATTTAAACAATGTTGTCTTGGCTTGTATCTTATTTTTCTGTATTTGGTTGATGATTTTTTTCATCAATAAATGAAATTTTGCCATTTGTGACAACATGGATGAAATTTAAAGGCATTATGCTAAGTGAAGGAAGTCAGACAGAGACAAATACCATATGATCTCAGTTATATGTGAAACCTAAAAAAAATAAAATAAAAAATAAACAAACAAAAACAAAAGGTCATAGATACAGGGAACAGACTGATTACCAGAGGCAGAGCTGGGGGTGATCAAAATGGGTGAAGGTAGTCAAAAGGTATAAACTTCCATTTATAATATAGTCATGGGGATGTAGTGTACAACATGGTGACTATAATAATACTGTATTGTATATTTGAAAGTTATTTAAAAGTCCTCATCGCAAGAAAAAATTTTGTATGTAACTGTGTTTGTAACTCTGCATGATGACAGATGTTAAGTAGGCTTATTGTGGTGATCATTTTGCAATATACACAAATATCTAATCATCATGTTGTACACCTGAAACTAATATAATGTTATATGTCAAATATACTTCAATTTTTAAAAAAAGTCTTTTTAGTATCTGGATA
This sequence comes from Herpailurus yagouaroundi, assembly GCF_014898765.1. Classification (NCBI taxonomy): domain Eukaryota; kingdom Metazoa; phylum Chordata; class Mammalia; order Carnivora; family Felidae; genus Herpailurus; species Herpailurus yagouaroundi. Next base: position 1,312 of record NW_024419820.1, read on the forward strand.
TAAAAAAAATTAATTAAAAAAAAAAAGCTGCCATGACATAAATATACTCAGCTCCATGGGCAGACCCTTATGGCCAAAAAAAAAAAAAAAAAGAGAGATCATCTGTCTTTGGCTACAATGGAGCTGAGGCATCCTGCCAACAACCATGCAAGTCAAGCATCTTATGTCTACCTAGGCACATATATATATATATATATATATATATATATATATATATATTTGTTATTAGCAAGAGTTTGAAAAAAGAAATTCCTTACTCATTTGCCAATGAAAATATTTTTTTCATTTATGTCAATTTTTGAAACCATTGAACATTAACTAAAATTTTTAGTACTTTTGTCCAAATCTGTGAATATCAAAACCAAAGTTGTCTACAAAGAGCCATATTTATTATAGACACTTTAGAGCAACTGCTTATAGGGAAAATATTAAACCTGTCTCCAACTTAGCCACCATTTAGGCAAGTTTTATGAAAAGAGATTGTATTAGTCAGCTTTACTAAGAAATGAAACAATCTCAGACTTCTTGTTAACTACAACAAAGGGTTATTCCTTGTTTGTGTTGCTTTTGAGTGCTACATGGTTCCAGGCTTTAGACAGGCTGAGACTTTGACACATGTGTTTTTCATTTTGGGGCCCAGGCTGAAGGAGCAGTTCCTTTAGGAGACATGTTCACTCTCAAGGTAGACAAAAAAAGAACAAGAGATCCATGGTAAAATACAATGTCTCTTAAAGCATCATTGGCATCTTCTCACTTCTACTCACATGTAATTGGTCAGAGATCACGGCTTAAGTCCAAAGTTATTGAGCAGGAAAGTATACTGCTTTCAAAGGCAAAGTACAGGACCGTGAATATTTGCCCACATTAATATAATCAAGTCCCATGGCCTCCTCTCAACTTTTTACAGCTCTTTATTATCAAAATTGTTGGCATTGATTTGAAATCCTGCAGGAAGAATTGTATGATGAAGAGCTCAAGCACTCCCAATTTTTCTCTTAACTCCCTGCCATAACCTAAAACTCAGTTATTCATTCTCATCTCACGGGAAGGCCTGTGAGAGTCCCAATGTTTGGGCTGAAGTGTCAGAATTGTTGGTGACTCCTTGACAGTGACAAAAACATTGAACTGATCTATACCTAAATGATCATTCAGGGTACATACTACATACATAGTAACATAGTTATAAGAAACTAGAGATTTATGTTTTGAGATATCTTGCCCTAAGTTTCAGTCTTATCTGATCAGGGTAGTATTGATGAAATCTACTGATGTGTTGCTGCGAACCCTCAAACACTTATAGTCTCATTCTATATATAATTCATCTTTAAAGTATGTCTCTCTCTATATCTTTCTCTCATATATATATATGTGTGTATGTATATATATACATATATATATATACACACATATATATACACACACACATTTGGAGGCATATATATATATATATGCACAAGATCATGCAAATTTTTAAAACTTATTTCTAAACAATATTTATTTATAAAATGTATCCCTACAGAAAAGAATATTTAAAATACTGTTTCAGCAATCAACTTGACAATGCTTTTTAGACCAATAATAATTAGGGCTTGGGAAAGTAAACCCTTTGAGTAATGGGGCAAGTTTACTAGGCTGGACACCTTTCATTTACCCCTCCAGGTTCCATCCTGTTTTCTGCCTTGGGAGGTTGAAGTGTATGGATTACATTAACAGGATTTTGGGCTCTCTGGCTTCTATTTGGCAGGAGATCTGAAGAAGAGAGGAGAATAAAGTTAAGCGGATTATTTCCCTGGACCTTTCTCATGAGGTCAAATTAAGTGGGATGCATCCTTCAATCAAACTAACCTGAAAAGTCTCATCCCTGAATTCCCTTGTTTTCATTAATGGCATGCTTTCTTCAGCTATATCTAGTAACACTAGGTCCTGAATCCATAAGTTGCAATTTTTCTGGAACATAAATCTTCAATCTCATGCAAGGGAGGCATGAGAAGAGCCTGAGCATCATATTCTAGCTGCAAGACCTGTGGAGAGGCAAACTGGAAATATTTTCCCCTGCTTTTCAGACTAATCTATAAATGGTATCTAATTTTCTCCAGATGTGTTGCCTTCCTGTAATTCTGTAGCAGTGTGACATTCAGGCTGTTTCTTAGTTTCTTCCCTGAAGCAGACTACAAGATAAAATCCTTAATCAAGATTTTCCCACTGGAGCCAAAGGAACGGTTGGATGTTCACAGAGGATGATAATATAGATTAATTATACCTTGCGGCACCAGAGTGGCTCTGTCGGGTAAGCATCTGACTCTTGACTTCAGCTCAGGTCATGGTGTCATGGTTCATGGTTTTGAGTCCCGGGATGGGCTCTGTGCTGACGGTGTGGAGCTTGCCTAGGATTCTCTCTCTCACCCCCTCTCTCTCTCTGTCCCTCTTCTGCTTGTGCTTCCCCCCCCCCCCACCAAACTAAATAAACATTTTAAAAACATCTTTATACTTTGTTGAATGAGAGGTTGCAATTTCAAATTCCATTTCTGTACAGTTTGATAAACTCACAGCTCTAAATAACTTTGCCCTGTGTTAACAGCATGATTTCAAGACCTAGAAACAAAAAGGAAGCATGTCATATATAGGTGATCATATGGAAAATGACAAGAGTTTCAAACCAGTTTTTCTATTTGGAAACAGAATTTTTACCACAGTCACCACTATTGACCCAGGGCTTAAAAAAGTGATATAGATCTGGCTCTGGATGGTAGAGGCTTCATTTAAGGAACAGAAGATATTCCAACTTTCTTTGGCTTCATGTTCTTTTCCCTTTGCTCTGACACAGGGAACATGTTCCTGCTGGTCTAATTTGCCCATGCAGTTCTAGAGGTACAAATAAATCACCTTTAAGTGAGGGTTTCTAATAAAAACACTGGAGCCATGAAATGGCATCCGTGTTATGCTTTTATAGCTGAAATCAAAAGCGAAAGTTAAAGAGCCTCCATTTACTACGCATAATTATTGGATAGTGTTCATTCCAGATTCCATGGATTTCTACAGGCTCTTTGTTTCCATCTATCTACCACCACAAGTAACAACAAAAAGCCTTCCCTTAAGCATTTAATACTTAAACTGGTAATAAATAGACTTTGTACAGCTAATTATCAACCTCATATAGCCCTACAGATTTCATCTTTTCTTCCTAATGCATAAGACAGATTATCTTGGTTGACTGAACAATATATAGAGGGAAATTTCCAGTAACCAATTTCTGTAGAAACAAACTCTGGGCCTCCAGTTCCTCAAGACAAGCATCTGGTAAGTGATTTATCAACTCTCTCTTTAAAGTGTCAATATTTTGTATAAAACTAAATTTAACAACTGAGAAATTAGAGAATGAGAAATGGAAAATTCTCATATGGATGTTTTGCTGTGAAATGGGAACTATCTGGGGATTCTTAGGTCCAGATTTTTTTTTTTTTAATTTATTTTTGGGACAGAGAGAGACAGAGCATGAACGGGGGAGGGGCAGAGAGAGAGGGAGACACAGAATCGGAAACTGACTCCAGGCTCCGAGCCATCCGCCCAGAGCCTGACGCGGGGCTCGAACTCACGGAACGCGAGATCGTGACCTGGCTGAAGTCGGACGCTTAACCGACTGCGCCACCCAGGCGCCCCAGGTCCAGATTTTCTATCATAAATTCAAAGCATTATTTTTCATATTTAAAATTGTATTGTCTGCAGAGGTAGTCTGCTCTACTAATTTTAACTTTGTAAAGCTAAAACTAATTTTAAAGGCTATTAATCTTCCACCTCAGTATTTCTGTTTATCTCGAAGGAATATTTATCTCAAAGGAATATCTCAACTACTTGGTTGAATTCTTTAAAAATCTGTGTGTAAGAATATGGAAATCCGATCTAGATAAAGATACAAGTCTGCTTTTTTGTACTTCTTGAAATTACCAAAGAATTGTATTGTATAGATGTTAGATAAATGCATTTTCCATTGATGACTGCCTTTATTTCCTTTTTCAAAAATAATTTGACTATATGGCATGTGTTTCACTACAATGCATATATGATCTTTTTTATCTTTAAATTAGAGAACCACTACAGTAATGTGTTCTTCAGTTTCTACAAATTTATTACTTTCCTAAAGGTTTTGAAACATGATTATTTTTTCATGCGCACTCTCCTACTGTCACTTTAATGAAAAACTACTTCAGAATGGTCTCGTCTATATCCCTTTGACTTTTACCTTAGATTTATTATTTAAGCAATATTCTAAAAACCCCACATTAGTACAGAAAACCTTAATAAATGAAGAGTCACTTGATATCACTAAATGTTTATTGTGGTAATGAGATTATTTAGCATTGTATTTTAACAACTGATGAAAAGAGCTTAATACATTTTAAACCTAAATATTTGAAATTAAAATGATTCTAGTAAGTCCGATTCATTTATTTGGGCTAATGCCTATGACCAGTCAATACAGGTGTTTTCAATGCATAAATGTTCACAACCCCTTTTTTTTAAAAAGAAAGATATAAATATTTTCTTCAAGATGTGAAAATTAGAAGCCAATGTTCTGAAAATGTTCCAAAATTATATTTTATTTTACACCATTAAAATAGATTTATTAGCTATCAACATGAATAAAGCTATACTGAACTTTAAAATCACTATATTCCCGACTGAAAATGGGGATAATATAGTTGAAGGCTGTACGATCATATGATACCTAAATTTCCAGATATACTAGAAGAGGTATTTTATATGGTAAAAAAAAAAATTCATTTGGGGCCACATGACTCATTTAGTGTTTCATGATGGCTCAGACTATGCAGAGGGTATTTTCAGCAACAGTTAGACCCTTTGTTTTCTCTGGAATGTTGGCAAGTGTATCCTTCTTCATTGCATCTAAGAACAACTTCCTGTTGTGTTCTGAAACTTGACAGAAATAAACTCAAAAGAGTTTGGAACTGATTTCAAAAGTCAATAGGAAGTAGCTATCCAAAGCCTTTAAAAGTTTGAAGAATACTTTCAAGGGTGTGTGTCCGGGCAGAATCTAAGACGTTGCAGTTGAACATGCACACCTGAGTTAAAGTCATCTCCTTCTAGGAAAAATTAAAGCTTTATGAAACTTCACAACGCACACATCTATCGCTCGCTTTGGCAGAACATACACAGGTACATTCATCTCATTGCATCTCATAGCACCACATCCTGAGAATAGATTTTAGAGAGGAGGAATAGTGGAATAACACTAATATTTCCTAGAAAAGAGTAATTCTTTGTTTTGGAAAAGGTTTGGTGATAAGAGATCTGACATTGCCCAGGTAATTTTCTTTAGGTCTGATTCATCCCACTATAGGCCACTTTGCCTTTGTCAATGTGGGTTTAAGGCTTAATCTAACTCCAGTTTTGTCAAGTTAGCAGAAGTCAATGTTTTCAGCCTATATAAATATCATTATTTCTCAAAGACATTGAATTTTGTATCTTATTCTCCAAAGAAGGTTGTGCTAAAAGTTACAGTACCCATAGAAATTATAGATGGACAAGAAAGAAAGAAACATATTTTAAAGGAGAATAATGAAATACTTTTGTTAACAAAAGTGCTCAAATTGGTTTAAACATTAAAAGGGAATAAACATATGTGTGCATATATATATATATATATATATATATATATACATATACACACACACATATGGATTTTTAAAAGGATGAATTGAGAAACAGAGAAAAAATATAGGCTAAGAAAAAGTAGTGTTATTGTCTAATAAGATAGATTCAAAACAAAAAAGATCAAGAGTTAGCTAAATCTATGTTAATAAATATTATATTCCATAATGAACACAATCACAGTTTTATAGTTCAGAGAGCATACTTTCAGAGTAAGAAGAAAAACTCATTTACTGTGTATGTTAAAAGTTTTGAGAGAAATTGATAGAAATAGATATGCAGAGGTAAATCTTACACAACATTAATCTATCTGAGAGATATTAAAATATTTTGAAGATTCAAAAATATATTGACATTGAATACATTTGTATATATGCATATATAAATATACACATTTACATATATATACAGATTTATACATACACATACATACACTACATATGGACACTAATAGATATACCAATAGATATATCTTATACTACCAATAGATAATACAACTTGCCACAAAATGATCATTTTGATCATTTTGATCACAATCAAATGTAAAATATAAAATTTATGATGTTTGAATTCTGTAAACCAGCAAATTAACATAGAGAATCTAATTAAAAATTGTAGAATGAGGCAAGTTAAATTTGCAAATTAAAGCCGAATCAAATACATTTTCTTTATAATAATCTATTGGGTTAGTAATCATATAATTAAATACAAATTACTTAGTAAATAATGAAAACTGGAAATATTTGAGCCTCTTGGATTTGGCCAAAACTGACCAGTGACAAATTCAAAGCCTTAAATGTTTTTGGGGTGCCTGAGTGGCTCAGTTGGTTAAGCAACCAACTCTTGATTTCAGCTCAGGTAATGATCTCTTGGTTTGTGAGACTGAACACCATATTGGGCTCTGTGCTGACAGCATGGAGCCTGCTTAAAATTCTCTCTCTCCCTCTCTATCTATGCCCCTCCCCCACTCTCTCTCTCCCTCTCTCTCTCTCTCTCTCTCTCTCAAAATAAATAAACATTTAAAAAGCAGGGGCGCCTGGGTGGCGCAGTCGGTTAAGCGTCCGACTTCAGCCAGGTCACGATCTCGCAGTCCGTGAGTTCGAGCCCCGCATCGGGCTCTGGGCTGATGGCTCAGGGCCTGGAGCTTGTTTCTGATTCTGTGTCTCCCTCTCTCTCTGCCCCTCCCCCGTTCATGCTCTGTCTCTCTCTGTCCCAAAAATAAATAAAAAACGTTGAAAAAAAATTTAAAAAAAAAGTTATTTAAAAATCCTTAAATGTTTTCATATTAAATTAAAGACAATTATTCAACTGAAAAAAAAACAAAAAAAAACAAAAAACAAAGAAGGAACAGGATGGTGTCCAAAATCCATAAATCTGTGTATTATTGAGTATAGATGACACACAGTGTTATATTAATTTATACACAGGTGTACAACTCAGTGATTTGACACACTTGCACATTATGCTATGTTCACCATGTGTAGCTGCCATTTGTCCCATCACATCTCTATTAAAATGTCATTGCCTGTTTTCTTTATGCCATGCCTTTTACTCCCATGATATATTCATTCCATAACTAGAAGCCTCTATCTTCACCTCCCCTTCACCGTTTTGCCCAACCCTGCATCTCTCTCCCCTCTGGCAACCATCAGTTTGTTCTCTGTACTTATAGATCTGATTCTGCTTTTTGTTGTTTCTTCTTTTTTATTTTAGATTCCACTTTTGAGTATAATCATATGATATTTGTCTTTCTCTGACATATTTCACTTAGCATAGAACACTGTATGGTCCATCCATATTGTCTCAAATGGCACAATCTCATCCTTATTCATGGCTTAGAAATATTCCATTTTCTATTGATGGACACAGATTGCTTCCATATCTTGGCTGTTGTAAATAATGTTGCAATAAACATAGGAGGGGATAAGCATATGTCTTTTCAAACTAGTGTTTTCATTTTCTTTGGTAAAAGACTCAGTAGTGGAATTATTGGATCATTTTTAATTTTTTGAGGATACTCCATATGGTTTTCCATAATGGATGCACCAGCAGTGCACAAGGTTCTTTTTTCTCCACATCCTCACCAACACTTGTTGTTTCTTGTCATTTTGGCTTTAGCCATTCTAATTGGTGTGAAGTAATAGCTCTTGTGGTTTTGATTTGCATTTCCTTGATGATTAGTGAGGTTGAGTATCCTTTTATGTGTCTGTTGGCCATCTGTATGTCCTCCTGGGAAAAGCATTCAGGTCCTCTGCCCATTTTTTAATCAGTTGGCTTGTTTTTTAAGTATTAAGTTGTATAAATTCTTTATATATTTTGGATATTAACCCCTTATTGAATATATCATTTGCAAATATCTTCTCCCATTCCATAGGTTGCCTTTTTGTTTTCTTGATGGTTTCCTTTATTGAGCACTTTTTATTTTGATGTTGTCCCAATAGTTTATTTTTGCATTTATTTTCCTTGCCTAAGGAGATACATCTAGAAAAATGTTACCAGGGCTGATGTCAGAGAAATACTGCCTGGGGTTATGATCCTTCACTTCGTTATGTACATGTTGTTTGACTTTGGGAATTTCTCATAACATCTCCAACCCTCAGTTCCCTTTTCTGGAAAATAGGGGTAAATAATATCTATCTCATATATTGCTAGAAAGGTAAGTTATTATTATAATTTTTTGTGGTTAATATTTTATTGATCTTTACTCTGTGTCAAGCATTGTTCCAAGTACTTTACTCATTTAATTCTTACAAGTATCCAATGCGATGAGACATAAAATAGTTCCCATTTTTTATGGGATGAAGACATATATAGTCAAAAAAATTTACAAAAATTATTCAGAATCACACTTGAAAGGGTCTTTTGAAAACTGGCTCCAATCCATTGTGGGTGCTCCATAAATGTTTATTTCCCCACCTTCTTCCATCTGCCTTTGCCTACTTTTGATCGTACAAAACAGGAAACATTTGCTCAACCTTCTAACCAACTCTGCCAAATATTGCCTTTTTCTCTGCAGGAGAAATCCAAAGCTCCTACTTTTTAGGTGAAATCATACAGCACCATGGTGACAGAAAAGCCACATTTTAAAGAAAGAAAGACACAATCAAGTTAAAGAAAAAAACAACCCACATTCAAACACAGACATACACAATTCTATTTTCAATGAAGATACATGCTTGTTATACTATTCCTAACATGTATATCATTTACACTTACAAACAAGAAGGCCCTATTATAAAGCAGAGTTGTATATACTTTCAGGAACTGAGATAGTGATCTCACCAATCTCTTCCATTGCTAGGTATTAGAGAGCTGTTTTCTGGATTTAACAAGGCCCTGGGGATGCCAGATGAAGAATATAATTAACTATTTACCATAAAATACCTACCTTAAAAGACCCTGACAGTAAGAGTGCCTGGTAGCAAATGGCATCCATTACTTCCTGACTATGTACAAAGAATTGCCTGAGGATATGAAATAATAGGGTACATTCATCTTGCGAATATCTGTATGAGATGGAGGAAACAGGTAATTGCAATTATCTCCACTTAAATACTAAAGTTGTTAAGCATTTTTAAAGCTAATGGCTTGCTTAAGACAAATTATAGCGGCATCTGAGTTGCTCAGCCAGTTAAGCATCTGAGTCTTGGCTTCAGCTCAGGTCATGATCTCACAGTTTGAGTTGGACCTCCACGTTGGGTTCTGTGCTGATAGCATGGAGTCTGCTTGGGGTTCTCTCTCTCCCTCTCTCCCTACTCTTCCCCAGCTCCAGCTCTTAAAAATAAACAAACAAACAAACAAACAAGCGTTTAAAATATTTTTTTTTCAACGTTTATTTATTTTTGGGACAGAGAGAGACAGAGCATGAACGGGGGAGGGGCAGAGAGAGAGGGAGACACAGAATCAGAAACAGGCTCCAGGCTCTGAGCCATCAGCCCAGAGCCTGACGCGGGGCTCGAACTCACGGACAGTGAGATCATGACCTGGCTGAAGTCGGACGCTTAATCGAGTGCGCCACCCAGGCGCCCCAAACAAACGTTTAAAAAAAAGAGAGAGATTATAAAGCAAAGATTAAATATAAAAACTTAGACCATTATCTCTTTTTTGTGGGACTGAATCAAAGATAGAGAATAGTTCTCTAGATGAAAGAGAATGTATTTTTTTTCTGGTTTGAGACAGTGTTAAAATTTTAAAAAGCGTGTATTTTGAGATTATGATGGTATAAATGGTGACCATATGATAACACTTTTAGAAATACATGCCCGACAGTGTGCTGCATTTTCTTTTTCTTTTTCTTTTCTTCCAAGTTTTTATTTAAATTTAAGTTAGTTAACCTATAGTGTAGTATTGGTTTCAGAAGTAAAATTTGGAGATTCATCATTTACATAGAACACCCAGTAGCATGATGCATTTTCATACACATTATTTCATTTATGATATTCTTTCAAGTTTTTATTTAAATTCCAGTTAGCTTCATTTATGAGCTTATGACAATGACATTGACACAATGACTATGATTCTATGAAATGGATGCTATCTGGTCAGATGAAGAATTCTCTGCTCAAAAAAGTTCACTTGCCCAAAGCTACATAGTTGGTAAGTTCTAGATTTTTCTAGCAGTGGCCTTTCCAGCAACAAAGCTGAGAGCTTTCACTGTTGGATGAGTTAATTTCCAGGATGTGAAATCTGATTACCATTTAGAAGTTTTGTGTTATAGGGCAGGTTGCATAAACTCTGAAAATTTCCAATGATATATCATTTTCAAAGCTATTATTAAGTCAAGTGGAGATATATAATATGAAAATTATAATGACTATAAATGCTTATAAATATTAGTATTTTTCATGTATTATGCCTTGGTGTTAATCCATGCTATCTTAGCCAGCTAAACTTGATAACATAAACTAAGATCATTTATAGGATACAGTGTGTGGGAAAAGAACATGGGCTCATTTCTATGTAGACAGCAAACAAACAAAAAACAACAGTCAAAAGGCACATAATTGGATAATTTATTACAGACATAAACTGCCAAAAGTCATGTGAAAAATACAGAATATTGTATGTATTATTTTTGAGATTTTATAAATAAGAAGCTTTTATAAATGTACACTTTGAAGTTTGATAAAAGCAAAGCAGCATTTTAACTAGCAGTATCCTAACAGAATTTTTCAGCAATAGAGGAGTGTTGTGATAAACATGTTCCTTTCTTGTTTCTACTGTTATGACCTAAAACATATAGTTGGGGGGCACTGGGTGGCTCAGTAGATTAAGCCTCCGACTTCATTCAGCTCAGGTCATGATCTCACTGCCTGTGAGTTCAAGCCCCACGTCAGGCTCTGTGCTGACAGCTGAGAGCCTGGAGCCTGCTTCAGATTCTGTGTCTCCCTCTCTCTCTGCCCCTCCCCTGCTAGACTCTGTCTCTCTCATAACTAAAATAAAAACAAAAAAAAAAATTTTTTTTAAACATATAGTTGGTAACCAGAGAATATTCATTTTACTTAGAATTGGAGAATGTGGGGCGCCTGGGTGGCGCAGTCGGTTAAGCGTCCGACTTCAGCCAGGTCACGATCTCGCGGTCCGTGAGTTCGAGCCCCGCATCAGGCTCTGGGCTGATGGCTCAGAGCCTGGAGCCTGTTTCCGATTCTGTGTCTCCCTCTCTCTCTGCTCCTCCCCCGTTCATGCTCTGTCTCTCTCTGTCCCAAAAATAAATAAACGTTGAAAAAAAAAAAATTAAAAAAAAAAAAAAAAAAAAAGAATTGGAGAATGTTAGGGGTGAAAC
>NW_024419820.1:12860-14304 GCF_014898765.1 Herpailurus yagouaroundi
TTAATTTTTTTTCAACATTTTTATTTATTTTTGGGACAGAGAGAGAGCATGAACGGGGGAGGGGCAGAGAGAGAGAGGGAGACACAGAATCAGAAACAGGCTCCAGGCTCTGAGCCATCAGCCCAGAGCCTGACTCGGGGCTCGAACTCATGGACTGCAAGATCGTGACCTGGCTGAAGTCGGACGCTTAACCCACTGCGCCACCCAGGCGCCCCTGCATTTCCCATATTTTTTAGACAGGTAAAACTTGGCTCAGAAATAGGAGTAAGTAACTCAGGTTTATACGGTTGGTTTGTGAAACAGCTCAAATGCCACACCTCAGATTCCCAATGCTGTGCTTTGAAAAGCCCCACAAATACAGCATTTCTATTGCTAAAATAGTTTAGTCTTTACACATTTAAAAAGGAGTTCATAAAATCTGTCCTGTTTAGGTGTGTTGACTATCGGGGCACCTGGGTGACTCAGTTGGTTAAGCGTCCAACTCTCAATTTCAGCTCAGGTCATGATCTCACGTTTGCGGAGTTCCAGCCCCATGTTGAGCTCCACATTGAGTGTGGAGCCAGCTTGGGATACTGTCTCTCTCCCTCTCTCTCTCCCTCTTTCCATCTCCTCTGTTTCCACTCTCTGTCTCAGAATAAAGGCCTTTTAAAAAAGAATCTGAATATCAAAATATTATCACTTTCTAGGGGAATAATGTATTGATTATTGTGATTTTAATATTAACTTTTTTGTGATTAAGACACATCATATCCTTAGGTACAATATTTCATTATTTTAACTCATTAATAGGCATGAAAGCCAATGTTTGGTTTAGGTTAACATGGACTAACATTGACTTTTACCAGTGTGAAGAATATTAAGTAGTTTCCAAGGACTTATAATTATCTTCCAGAGGAAGTTATATTTCAAGGGACATTTTGTTTACATCTATTTAATTTACTTGTTATTAGTAATTATATTTGATTTAAAAATTTTTTTTTAAAAATTATGCCTGGGTGTCTCAGTCAGTTAAACGTCTGACTTCAGCTCAGGTCATGATCTCAGGGCTCCTGGGTTTGAGCCCCAAGTCAGACCCTCTGCTGACAGCTCAGAGCCTGAAACCTTCTTGACATTTTGTGTCTCCTTCTCTCTCTGCCCCTCCCCCACTCACGCTCTGTCTCCCTCTCTCCCTCTCTCAAAAATAAACATTTAAAATTAATAATTACATTTGAATTACCTACAAAAACTTCATTAAATATTAGACAAAGTCAGCCATTATTCCAGTCTATTCTTTTGGTGTAGTTGACAGACCTTGTAAGAGACAATATGAACTTATTTCACTAGTAAACCCAGGTGGAATGAAAGTTTTATATCTAATGCTGAAACGTCTAAAGACATGTCTGTTTCAAATTTTTTTTTTCAACGTTTATTTATTTTTTGGGACAGAGAGAGACAGAGCATGAAC
>NW_024419820.1:14314-22432 GCF_014898765.1 Herpailurus yagouaroundi
GCTGAAGTCGGACGCTTAACCGACTGCGCCACCCAGGCGCCCCAAGACATGTCTGTTTCAATTAAAACATCAACATTAAACTAACTTTTATATCAAATATTTTCCCAGACCATGTGAACTTTAAAAAAAACATGTAGGTTAGTTTCTAACCTTATAAGCACTTGTCTTCAAACCAACTAAATAGAACTCTTTCAGAAATTAGTTTTAGCAATACCATCCAGAGGTAGAAACATATCACATATTTACAACATATACGAGTGGACATACACCCAAACACACAGACACGTAGACCTTATTTCTTTTTTATTTTCAAGTTACTTAATGTACAGTGTAGTCTTGGCTTTAGGAGTAGAACCCAGTGATTTATCTCTTACATATGACACCCAGTGCTCATCCCGAAAAATACCCTCCTTTATGCTGGTTCCCCATTTAACCCATCCATTACATTTTAAATGCATAATAAGAGGTATAACTTCAAAAGACAGAGAAAGAACCGATATTCTTCCAAGAAGCACTTTAATTTCTTAAGGCCAATGCTTTACAAGCCTTTAGAGATAAAAAGAGGAAGCCTTTTGTTTTGTTTTTTCCTGGGAAACAAGGTTTTTATCTGTGGCTACAACCACAACTGGGCAGCAGGGGCAGGTGGGAACACCCAGGCTGGTGAGTCAAGCCAAGCCACCAAGTCAAGTTGTCTCCCACCTTCAGCAAACAGAATACAAAGGTGTTCAGTGGTAGGCCAAGGGCATTGGTGCAGCAGTAAAAGCAGCAACACTCAACCTCAAGTGAGGTACCTGGAGGGTCATGGTAGGTCCCTGCAGGATGAGGGAGGACTAGAAACCCGGGGCTGGGACTCAGAAGCCTTAGGAACAGGGAAAGTTTTCCAATGGTAAAGGAATAGGTGAATTCTGAATCGCCTGCACAGCTGACTTTTGTTTTGCAAAAGGATTTGTGAGTTAAGGATAGTTTTTCTCAATCCCTCGAAGAATTGGGTGGTAACTTAATTGACATTATGGATTGATTCACCTATCCAATTATATTATCTTCAATTTGCTTCTTTCCCTCTGCATACATAGTTTTAATTTTAAATATTTCTGGCAATATTGAATAACCTCCAGGTGTCAGATGGGTCCCTAAAGAGAATGAAAAAAAATATTACTTTCTCAAAATCCGGAGTCACTTATAAAATAAGAAAAAAGCAAAGCTAAGCAAAACAAAACCTTGCATGTAACAGGCAGGCAGAAAGCCAAGCACAGTTATGCAAAATGAGACGGCCAAGGCTGTCCCTGGGACAAAAAGGTTCAAAAAGCAATGGGTTTGGATTTCGAAAGGAAGGGTCAATGTAACACTGCATTTTGCAATCTTTAGCGGGCAGTACAGAGACTGGGAAGAACTGATTTTGGTAAGAATTTTTATCTTTGGCAGGCTTCTACTGGTTTTTCAAAGATCCTCTCTATTGGCTCTGGTATTTGCCAGAGTCTTCCCTTAGTTGTTTCAAGGAAAAAAGTAACCATTTACCTGAAAAATCTCTCAGTTTTGTCCTGTCTAGGAGGGGCCCATATAGGAGCCATCTTTTGGAGGCAGATCTAGGGGTGTCTGTAAGGCCATCAGCTGAGATTTTTGTTTACAGTTATGTAGTCTCTTCAGGAAAAACAATTCAGACAGAGGATCACACTGGGGGAGCAGCAGAGTTAAGTCAGTCATATAATCTTTTGTTTCAGGCACTTCTTACATCTTTAATTTATTGTTAGCCTTTTGTAATCTTTTAATGAAACTATTTTGAACTTTTTTAGCCTTGTGGAGGCTTCTGCTTGCCAATTAAAAGAGGTATTCAGTTCTGTTTGAGAACCCTTACTTTCAAGTGAGCTTCTTAAATCATCTTATCTGATCGGAACGATCCACGTATGGCCACTTTACTTCCACATTGTCTTTAGTAACATTTTTCCATCTTGCTAGACATCTGGAACATTCTGGAACTATAGTTCTTAGACATAAAATAAGCAGGTGAGCTGGAAGGAAGCACACTCAATTCTCTATATACAGAGGATCCCATTTCTTTCAGCTAGGTTTTGGGTTTCTTGGAGCCAAACTAATACTTAAGAGGGACTTGTCAAGGGGTTGGGATTTAGTAAGGTGTTTTGCAGTGTGTCTCACTGCATGGAAACTTTCTTGAGGTTGGTTGGTGACCTAGTGTCAACCTAACTCATTCTGTGACAAATTTATCCTAACACAGAGTCTTTGAGTTAGGCAGTGAGTGCTCTAACAGCTCTTAAATCCTCAACCTATGCCCACTAAGTTTTGCAGCTTTTTGGCCTCCAAGATCCATGCTACCAATAACTTTTATTTACACAAAACAAGACAAAAAAAAAACATGTGCACCTTAATACACCTGCAGCAACCAAAACATGTCATTCTGGACTGGTCAAGAGAAGGCCCCGTGCATACCACAAGCAAACCCCAATGTGGGCTTAACCAGCAGATGCCCTTCAGGAGACTTTGGACAGGAAATTGGGAAAGGATTCAACCAGCAAACTCTAATAAATAAGGACCTTGGACTGGAACTGGGGAAGGGATTCCAACATGGACTTGTGGACTGAACCAAGAGCTAAGAACTGGTGTTCTGCTCTGTGAGAGCCTCCTGTCAGAAATCCAGTTAGATCAGTAGCTTGAATATAAGAACAGAGCTAAAACCAAGACTTACCAGAAGCCCTCAGAAAGGACAAGAAAAACAGTGGACTCAAAGGGCTTGTGGGGCATCATACCTATGTTTCTTGTTGCCCCCCAAATGCTATCAGAAGTTCACTCTGGATCCCATGGGGAGCCTGAATGGCTCAGTCAGTTAAGCATCTGACTCTTGATTTCCGCTCATGTCGTGATCTCATGGTTCGTGGGTGTGAGCCCTACATCGGACTATGTGCTAACAGTGCAAAGCCTGCTTTGGATTCTCTCCCTCCCTCTCTGTCTGCCCCTCCCCTGTTCATGTTCTGTCTCTTTCTCTCTCGCAAAATAAATAAATACACATGAAAAAATTACAAAACTAAAACTAAAAACTTAAAAATAAGAAGTTCACTTTGATCCCAATGCTACCACCAAATCGGTTAGGAAACAAAGTTCAACCTAGTAAATTTTAAGATCTAATTTGCTAAATGATTCATGAATTGGGCAGCATCCCATCTATAGCAAGTAGAGAGGAGCTTTCTCTTTGTTGTTATGTGTGAGTTTTCTAAAAAGATTTATAGTTAAGGTAGGGCCTAGATAACACAGTAGGGAAAACATATTTAGGAGGAAAGAAATGGCCTCAGATTTAAATGTTTTGAATTTGTCAAACAGTCAAGACATTCATAGAAATGTTCAGAATATATAAGTCTTTGTCAGCCTGGTGATGTTGACACTAATACGTGTAAGTCACATATCGAGGGTGTTTACAGAGTAGATAAGAATGCTGACACTAGATTTGAAGTTATCACATTTAAGGTGTGACCACTCATTTATCTGTCCTTTATGTATGAATTCTAGTTATCATTTTTCTCTTACTACTTAATTCTTCATTCCTTATCACTTTACCATGTTCTATTTTTCTTCTTGGTACTTATCTCCATATAGTATGTCTATTCTTATTTTATCAAACTCCACATTGGCTCCATAAGAGTAGATAGTACAATACAGACTCTCCTGTGGTAGGGTCCCCTCCCTAAGGAAAGAAAAAAAAAAAAAAAAACCTCAAGGCAGCCTTGCTACTTGACAAAGTCCCTCAAGACCTTGTAACATGAGATCACTTAATCAGACTACAAGTTTGTGTGTTTCCATATATGGGAGACAAAGAAGTAAAAAAGATATAAAAAAAACTACACCATGTGGCGTTCTGGGCTCAGTTCTTCGGGTACGAACCCAACTGAGTGGTGCTGGCAGGAATAAAGTTGCTTCCTGGAAAGAAAAGCCTCAGTGTTATGACGCTCTGTGTGAGAATCCTGCTCCATTACTTGTGGGCTCTCATCTAGGATTTGGAGATGGTGCGTTTCCACCTCCTTTGCCACTAGGGATGCAAACCTCAGGGCGCCTGGAGAGGGAGTTCACCAGGCACCAGAGGACTGCTCGATCCGCAGGAGACTAGCCCTCCCAGCGCACTAGCCCTCCCAGCGCACGGAAGCCAGGACCCTGTGTGTGCCAATGGAACCCTTGATGCTCAGGAACCAGTTCAGAGAATACCCGTCAGACTGGTAGGAACCCGGGTTCATTTTGTCAGACCTGCCCCTACGAGGCAGAAGGGGAGCCTGATCACCTCCCAGACTTGCCCTAGTAGTTCCACAAGGGAGGAGGAATGAAGCTGCAACTCTAAGGCTTTGGGCGCTGGGCAGCAGGTTGGAGTCACCATGTGACTATGTATGGGGACTTGTGTCTCCTTCATTTCCTGTGTCAATGACTATGATAATTAGAGCCAACAGTCTCTGGTTAGTCTACCTCAGAACGGAGACTTTAAGAAATATTCCCAAGCAGCTGCCGAAACTCCTTTTGTTTCGGGGAAGTTCCCTGTCTTCTCCGGACTGACATGGACTGCCTAATTCTACTGGTGAGAAACAAAACAAAAGAAACCTGGAGTCTGCTCCTCTGTCTGAGTTGACAAGATTTAAAACTGGGAATTCTCTTTCTCTGCCTTGTGCTGGCACCTTGTCTCTTCTGCCTTCCCTTCCCTCCCTCCTGCTTCTGCACCACCTAGGGGGAGGCCTGCATAACTGGCTCCTCAATACCTCAGGCACCATCAACTCCTCTTCCCACCCTAGATGTTGAGAAGTGAAGACCACCAAAGACAGATTTCCCCACTAACATTCCAGGTAAAAATTAACCATGGGGAACAAATTGTCTTAGGTGGACTCAAGTAAAGCATATTCAGTGTTTAAGCTAATTTAAGTTTGTTGGTTTGAGATAGACAATGTTTAACAACATTAAAAAAAAATTATTCTACCTAGATTTGCTGTAGGTCAAATAAGCTCATGTTATCTCTGTTCCAATTTGTTAACAAAAGGATGATTTAAAGTGATGGTTAATTTTGTCTGTCTCAAAGTTTTCATGGGTAATTGTTAAGATAGCTTTCAAAGTCTTTGGTAACCTAAAACTTTAAAGCTTTGCATGATAAATTGAGATTGAATTCATTGGATATCTAATGAGATAAGAGGTGAAAGCACTAATTACCAGATGTAGGTTTGTGCTTCTGACTTGTTGCAGAAAAAAAAAAAAAAAAAAACCAAGGATATTTGGAACTATTGAAAAGCATGCTTTCTACTTAATGGATTCATAAGTTTGCCATCTAAAAAAAAAGTTCTGATGTAACATAGAATTCACAATTGGTCAGTACTTAGTTTACTGGTACCAAGGTTTCTAGAAGTTAAAATTCTGCCACATGTAGTTAAAACTGGTAAAAATAAGACAAGCAACTCTATGTAGACAAGTAAGAGATGTAAAAGAAAGATATAAACAATGAAAATATATATTTTTTGAAAGTAAAAGAAAGTAATTTTGTCCTAAACGAGACTGGCTATTTGGAAAAAAATGGCTTGAGACAAAATCTAAATGCAAAGAAAAGTTGTAGAAGGCTCGTGAAGGAAAATCTTTAAAAAGAAATTTTTTGTGTGGTCAGGATGGACTAAGGTTAAAATAAATGGATTTTAAAAGTACACAGAGTTAAGATTAAAATTCCTCCTTCGATACAAATAATGGGGAAACAATGGCAATACTCTTGGTGCCAGCCTCCAAATCCTCCACATTTGTGTTGTTTCTGTTTAGCAGAGGAATGGATGCCTCTGCCATATGAGGCATGGATAATATAAAGGGCTTTTACTAAGATACATGGGAGCCATTTTACTAAACTTAGCCCATTGTATGCCAAAAATGGATATCCACATGGCTGAAGCATATTTATGTGGGCATTGTTGGAAAAGGCAGGGGAATAGACCTTGACTTTGGCTCTTTAAGCCCCTCCCTCAACGGCAAAAATCGATATGTGAGTTATTGTTGGGCCATAATAGACTTAATGCACCCTATGACAACCAAGAAAATCTTGCTTGGTCACAGTCCATATGCCCAAGGTCACAGGCAGGAAATAGGGTGGGGGGAGGGGGAACCCTTTACATTACAAGGTTTAAGACCGATAAAAGGAGATCTAGGTAAACTTTCTGATTGGGTAAGTATATAAAGGCTTTTCAGAATATTACATATGTTTTTGAGTTGACCTGGAAAGATATAATGCTTTTGTTAAATCAGACTCTTAATGAGACAGATGGTTTGGAAAAAAAAAGGGGGGGGGGAATCTAAGACTTAGCCCTTAAATTATGCTAAATTAGCCACTATTTTACAAACATAAAATGGGGAGACCAATGGCCTTCCTACAGAAGTTGAGGGAGGCTCTCATTAAATATATGGGAATCCCCCCGACACCCCTAAGGCTGAGATGATTTTAAAGGATAAATTTGTCACTCAATCAGCCCTAGGTATTCAGAGAAAATGCAAAAATTAGCTGTTGGCCTTGAAGGGACCCTGAAGGAGCTCTTACGAGCTGCCAATTGGGCATATTACAAACAAAACAGAAAAGGAAGCTTTAAAAAAAAAAAAGAAAGAAAAGAAAAGAAATATGAAGCCTTAGTTGTGGCCTTACATACTATGTCAGACCGAACTTCCAGAGGTCCTGGCACCAAGTGCCATTTATATGGCCTTTCAGAACACTAAAATGGGAACATCCTCAGAGGGGACAACCAAAATGAAAACCCCATAAGCCATGCCCCTTGTATGGAAACAATCGCTGGAGATCTGAGTGCCCTCAGGGACCTCTATCTATGAGCTCAGATAACCAATGTCCCTGGAATGAACTAACCAGGTCCTGGAGCTCTTCACGGTGGCTCCCCTAAACCAGTTGTCTATCAGAAACCCAGGACATTGGGTAACTCTGAATATAGAAGGAAAATTGGTTGATTGCCTTCTTGACACCAAAGCTACCTCTTCTGTCCTCCTTTCCACTCCAGGCCAGCTATCCAAAGGCAGCATAATTAGAGGCATCTTTGAAAAATTTCTAACCAAATTTTTCTCTCAGCCCCTGGGATGTATATGGGGAAACCTAATTTTTTCTCATTTTTTACTGATAATGCCAGACAGCCTCACTCCCTTGCTAGAAAGGAACATTATAGCTAAATCAGAGACTATGTGCTACTAACTCCAGGACAGATAAACAATTACGTGAGTTTTCGAAAATTACTGGATATTGTAGGCTGTAGATCCCAGGGTTCAAAAAAATAGTTTCCTGCTATATCAATTATTAAAGGGGACTCAATCCTACTAGTCTCCCCCACAAAAGTCAACTGGGGTCTGACTTCCAGACACTGTCTCCAGCCCTTGGAATGGTTACAAACAGAGCAGGGCAATTACTATTACCAAGCTCACAGAGCTGAAAGATTATTAAAACACAGCATCAGGACTTTCATTTCGGGAGGGACAAAACTTATCAAATGGCCCAAAGAATGTTTACGAAAAGAAAAATTGTCAAGGACAGTTCTGCAAGTACTATCAGGCTGTAAAGTATGTCTTAAAAACAATCCTCTCAACCATAAACTTGCTTTCCCAGAAAATCAAGGAACTGGAGGCTATCCAGTAAAGACTAACAATTAGGTTTCACTCATCTGCCAAAGTCAAAAAAAAAAAAAAAAAATCCCAACATCTGTTTGTGTGGGTTAATGCTTTTACTCACTGGGTAAAGGCCTTCCCCTATAAGACAGAAAAGGCACATAAAGTAATAAAAATTCTGCTTTATAAAATAATACCCAGGTTTAGCTTATCTAAAAATTTACAAATTAATAATGGTAAATGGCTGCCTTGACTCTTTCTCTAGTAGAACTCCTGGCTCTTAAAGAAGTTTTACACATCAAAATAAAGCAGACTGTCTGCTTATACTCAGCAAAACTCTTAATAACACCTGATAAACATTAGATGCCTTAAATTTTTTTTAATTAAGTTAGGGCCAAACTCTTAGAAATAGAGCCACTGCCACCACTTCTCCATCACCTGGGTTATGAGATTGATTCCCTGACATATGTTGTTTACAAAGTCAGGGTCTCTCCTAGATTATTTGACAAGTTTGGG
>NW_024419820.1:22442-22836 GCF_014898765.1 Herpailurus yagouaroundi
AAATTGTGGTTTATATACACTATGGAATACTACGTGGCAATGAGAAAGAATGAAATATGGCCTTTTGTAGCAACGTGGATGGAACTGGAGAGTGTGATGCTAAGTGAAATAAGCCATACAGAGAAAGACAGATACCATATGTTTTCACTCTTATGTGGACCTTGAGAAACTTAACAGAAACCCATGGGGGAGGGGAAGGAAAAAAAAAGAGGTTAGAGTGGGAGAGAGCCAAAGCATAAGAGACTGTTAAAAACTGAGAACAAACTGAGGGTTGATGGGGGGTGGGAGGGAGGGGAGGATGGGTGATGGGTATTGAGGAGGGCACCTTTGGGATGAGCACTGGATGTTGTATGGAAACCAATTTGACAATAAATTTCATATATTGAAAAAAAAA
>NW_024419821.1:0-4118 GCF_014898765.1 Herpailurus yagouaroundi
GGACTGTGTTCCGACAGCAAGCGCGACTTAGCGGCTGGGAGGTCATAAGTTAACAGCTCTGCTCAGAAAGCGGGAAGGCTGGAGGACAAAGGGAAGGAGAGCTGCTGAGCCCCCAGACGACAGAGCTCAGTGTGGTGGGGAACAAAGGCGCTCGCCAGCGCCATCTCCCCCGCCCATCCCCCAGCCAAAATCCCAAAGAGAACCAGTTCCTGCCAGGGAACTTGCTCGCTCCTCACAAACACCCAACCCTGCGCTTCTGCGGAGCCAAACCTCCGGCAGCGGATCTGACTCCCTCCTGCTGCCACAGGGCCCCTCCTGAAGTGGATCACCTAAGGAGAAGCAAGCTAAGCCTGCCCCTCCTGCCCCTGTGCACCTTGCCTACCCACCCCAGCTAAGACGCCAGATCCCCAGCATCACAAGCCTGGCAGTGTGCAAGTAGCCCAGACAGACCACCCCACCCCACAGTGAATCCCGCCCCTAGGAGAGGGGAAGAGAAGTCTGACTGTGGCTCCAGTGGTGGGCTGGGGGCAGACATCAGGTCTGACTGCGGCTCCGCCCACCAACTCCAGTTATACACCACAGCACAGGGGAAGTGCCCTGCAGGTCCTCACCACGCCAGGGACTATCCAAAATGACCAAACGGAAGAATTCCCCTCAGAAGAATCTCCAGGAAATAACAACAGCTAATGAGCTGATCAAAAAGGATTTAAATAATATAACAGAAAGTGAATTTAGAATAATAGTCATAAAATTAATCGCTGGGCTTGAAAACAGTATAGCTGACAGCAGAGAATCTCTTGCTACAGAGATCAAGGGACTAAGGAACAGTCACGAGGAGCTGAAAAACGCTTTAAACCAAATGCATAACAAAATGGAAACCACCACGGCTCGGATTGAAGAGGCAGAGGAGAGAATAGGTGAACTAGAAGATAAAGCTATGGAAAAAGAGGAAGCTGAGAAAAAGAGAGATAAAAAAATCCAGGAGTATGAGGGGAAAATTAGAGAACTAAGTGATACACTAAAAAGAAATAATCTACGCATAATTGGTATCCCAGAGGAGGAAGACAGAGGGAAAGGTGCTGAAGGGGTACTTGAAGAAATAATAGCTGAGAACTTCCCTGAACTGGGGAAGGAAAAAGGCATTGAAATCCAAGAGGCACAGAGAACTCCCTTCAGACGTAACTTGAATCGATCTTCTGCACGACATATCATAGTGAAACTGGCAAAATACAAGGATAAAGAGAAAATTCTGAAAGCAGCAAGGGGTAAACGTGCCCTCACATATAAAGGGAGACCTATAAGACTCGTGACTGATCTCTCTTTTGAAACTTGGCAGGCCAGAAAGAGTTGGCACGAGATTTTCAGTTTGCTAGACAGAAAAAATATGCAGCCGAGAATCCTTTATCCAGCAAGCCTGTCATTTAGAATAGAAGGAGAGATAAAGGTCTTCCCAAACAAACAAAAACTGAAGGAATTTGTCACCACTAAACCAGCCCTACAAGAGATCCTAAGGGGGACCCTGTGAGACAAAGTACCAGAGATATCACTACAAGCATAAAACATACAGACATCACAAGGACTCTAAACCCACATCTTTCTATAATAACACTGAATGTAAATGGATTAAATGCGCCAACCAAAAGACATAGGGTATCAGAATGGATAAAAAAACAAGACCCATCTATTCGCTGTCTACAAGAGACTCATTTTAGACCTGAGGACACCTTTAGATTGAGAGTGAGGGGATGGAGAACTATTTATCATGCTACTGGAAGCCAAAAGAAAGCTGGAGTAGCCATACTTATATCAGACAAACTAGACTTTAAATTAAAGGCTGTTAACAAGAGATGAAGAAGGACATTATATAATAGTGACAGGGTCTATCCATCAGGAAGAGCTAACAATTATAAATGTCTATGCGCCGAATACCGGAGTGCCCAAATATATAAAACAATTACTCATAAACATAAGCAACCTTATTGATAAGAATGTGGTAATTGCAGGGGACTTTAACACCCCACTTACAGAAATGGATAGATCATCTAGACACACGGTCAATAAAGAAACAAGGGCCCTGAATGAGACATTGGATCAGATGGACTTGACAGATCTATTTAGAACTCTGCATCCCAAAGCAACAGAATATACTTTCTTCTCAAGTGCACATGGAACATTCTCCAAGATAGATCATATACTGGGTCACAAAACAGCCCTTCGTAAGTTTACAAGAATTGAAATCATACCATGCATACTTTCAGACCACAATGCTATGAAGCTTGAAATCAACCAGAGAAAAAAGTCTGGAAAACCTCCAAAAGCATGGAGGTTAAAGAACACCCTACTAACGAATGAGTGGGCCAACCAGGCAGTTAGAGAAGAAATTAAAAAAATATATGGAAACAAACGAAAATGAAAATACAACAATCCAAACACTTTGGGACGCAGCGAAGGCAGTCCTGAGAGGAAAATACATTGCAATCCAGGCCTATCTCAAGAAACAAGAAAAATCCCAAATACAAAATCTAACAGCACACCTAAAGGAAATAGAAGCAGAACAGCAAAGGCAGCCTAAACCCAGCAGAAGAAGAGAAACAATAAAGATCAGAGCAGAAATAAACAATATAGAATCTAAAAAAACTGTAGAGCAGATCAACGAAACCAAGAGTTGGTTTTTTGAAAAAATAAACAAAATTGACAAACCTCTAGCCAGGCTTCTCAAAAAGAAAAGGGAGATGACCCAAATAGATAAAATCATGAATGAAAATGGAATGATTACAACCAATCCCTCAGAGATACAAACAATTATCAGGGAATACTATGAAAAATTATATGCCAACAAATTGGACAACCTGGAAGAAATGGACAAATTCCTGAACACCCACACTCTTCCAAAACTCAATCAGGAGGAAATAGAAAGCTTGAACAGACCCATCACCAGCGTAGAAATTGAATCGGTTATCAAAAATCTCCCAACACATAAGAGTCCAGGACCAGATGGCTTCCCAGGGGAGTTCTACCAGACGTTTAAAGCAGAGATAATACCTATCCTTCTCAAGCTATTCCAAGAAATAGAAAGGGAAGGAAAACTTCCAGACTCATTCTATGAAGCCAGTATGACTTTGATTCCTAAACCAGACAGAGACCCAGTAAAAAAAGAGAACTACAGGCCAATATCCCTGATGAATATGGATGCAAAAATTCTCAATAAGATACTAGCAAATCGAATTCAACGGCATATAAAAAGAATTATTCACCATGATCAAGTGGGATTCATTCCTGGGATGCAGGGCTGGTTCAACATTCGCAAATCAATCAACGTGATACATCACATTAACAAAAAAAAAAGAGAAAAACCATATGATCCTGTCAATCGATGCAGAAAAGGCCTTTGACAAAATCCAGCACCCTTTCTTAATAAAAATCCTTGAGAAAGTCGGGATAGAAGGAACATACTTAAAGATCATAAAAGCCATTTATGAAAAGCCCACAGCTAACATCATCCTCAACGGGGAAAATCTGAGAGCTTTTTCCCTGAGATCAGGAACACGACAGGGATGCCCACTCTCACCGCTGTTGTTTAACAGAGTGCTGGAAGTTCTAGCATCAGCAATCAGACAACAAAAGGAAATCAAAGGCATCAAAATTGGCAAAGATGAAGTCAAGCTTTCGCTTTTTGCAGATGACATGATATTATACATGGAAAATCCGATAGACTCCACCAGAAGTCTGCTAGAACTGATACATGAATTCAGCAAAGTTGCAGGATACAAAATCAATGTACAGAAATCAGTTGCATTCTTATACACTAACAATGAAGCAACCGAAAGACAAATAAAGAAACTGATCCCATTCACAATTGCACCAAGAAGCATAAAATACCTAGGAATAAATCTAACCAAAGATGTAAAGGATCTGTATGCTGAAAACTATAGAAAGCTTATGAAGGTAATTGAAGAAGATTTAAAGAAATGGAAAGACATTCTCTGCTCATGGATTGGAAGAATAAATATTGTCAAAATGTCAGTACTACCCAAAGCTATCTACACATTCAATGCAATCCCAATCAAAATTGCACCAGCATTCTTCTCGAAACTAGAACAAGCAATCCTAAAATTCAT
>NW_024419822.1:0-23635 GCF_014898765.1 Herpailurus yagouaroundi
TATGGGTGGAGGCTCTACCCTCCAGAACGTCAGCCCAGCGAGCAGAGCTCATCGCCCTCACCAAGGCGCTGAAGCTGGGAGCTGGAAAACGGCTTAACATCTACACAGCCATTATGCGTTTGCCACGGCTCCTATTCATGGGGCAATTTATCAGGAGAGGGGGTTAATGATGGCAGAAGGACGGACTATAAAAAATAAGCAGGAGATACTTGACCTGCTTACAGCCTTATGGCTTCCTGCCAAGCTGGCCATTATCCGCTACCAAGGGCACCAGAAAACTGATAACGTGGTAGCTAGAGGTAATCGAAAGGCTGACCAGGCAGCCAAGGCAGTAGCCCTTACATCAGTTCCCACCATGACCATACAACTACCGGACCCGGGAGACCCAGTTTTACCAGCCCAGCCCAAATACTCCCAGGAGGATTTAGAGTGGATCAAGAAACTCCCCATGGCCCAGAAAATAAAGGGATGGTGGTATACACCTAACAAGGAGCTTGTGCTACCAGACCAGCTCGGAGTCTCAGTATTAGAGCACATGCATTGGTCTACTCACATGGGGGCCAGAAAATTAAAAGACTTAATCCGACATGCCAGAATCAAGATTCACCAACAGGACACCAAAATAGAGCAAGGTGTATCTGCCTGCAAGACCTGCCAACTCACCAATGTGAGAGCCACATCAAATAAAAAAGGAACCAGGCTCAGAGGCACCAGACCGGGAGCCCAATGGGAGGTTGACTTCACTGAAGTTAAACCAGGAAAGTATGGTTATAAATATCTTTTAGTATTTATAGACACCTTCTCTGGCTGGGTGGAGGCATACCCAACCAAGCATGAAATGGCTCAGACGGTGGCTAAGAAGCTACTAGAAGACATCTTACCCAGGTATGGTTTTCCTGCCCTGGTAGGATCAGACAATGGACCAGCTTTTATCTCGCAGGTAACACAGGCAGTAGCCAAGGCGGTGGGGGCAAACTGGAAATTACCTTGTGCTTATAGGCCCCAGAGCTCAGGACAGGTAGAAAGAATGAATAGAGCCCTAAAAGAGACCCTTACCAAATTAACCATGGAGACTGGTGGGGACTGGGTGACTCTCCTACCGTACGCCTTTTACCGGGTTAGAAACACTCCTTACACCCTGGGTTTTGCTCCCTATGAGGTCATGTTTGGCAGGCCACCCCCTATTATTCCCAACCTTTGAGCTGAACTTCTTGCTGAGTTTAAGGATCAAGAACTTTTTCTTTCCTTGAGAGGGCTCCAGAAGGTGCACGAGGACATTTGGCTGCACCTCTGTGCCATCTATGAGGCCGGCTCAACCCCGACACATCACCAGTACAGGCCGGGAGACTGGGTCTACGTCAAGAGGCACCGCCGAGAGACCCTCGAGCCTGCTGGAAGGGACCCTACAACGTGGCGCTGACAACCCCCACCACTCTCAAAGTAGACGGCAGCGCGACCGGGGTCTATCACACCCACGTTCAGCCAGTGGACCCCTCCTCGATCTGGAAGGACTTCGTCACACAATGGGCCATCAATCGGGACCAACACAACCCGCTCAAGCTACAGCGCATTCAACCCACCTGATATTGGTAACTCTGTTAACTCTGCTTGTCATTGCTCATGCTGCCAGGAGTCCCCACACCCCCCAAAACATTACCTAGCAGATCATAGACACCAGCTCAGGGACAATACTTAATCAGACATCCCAGACCCACCCTAGAGACACATGGTTCCCAGAATTACGAGTAGACTTAGAAAGCCTGTTTCCCCCTTATACCGGCCACCCCAGGGTTGATACCACAGGGTTCAGGCGATAAGACTTTCACTTCTATGTCTGTCCTGGTGGAAAAGACCGTGGGGACACTTGCGGGGATGCGGCAGACTACTTCTGCGCCTCTTGGTCATGTGTCACCACTGGACACATCTGGTGGACCCCACCACGCACCAGAGATCTCATCGTGGTAACGCAGCCTGGTGGCCCCCGACCACCGTATATCTTGGGCCATGGTAATCCTGTGTCAATATCTTTCACAGAACAAGGAAAAAAGACAACAGGGAGGGAAGCTGGAAAAACCTGGGGGTCAGGCTTTATGACAAGGTCAGACTTGGGACTCGAGATAAAGGAATGTTATTTACCCTCCGAATGCAAGGAACCCCCCCTTGCCCAGAAGTCCCCCACAGGGGTAGGACCCAACCAAGTACTAGTTCCCCGACCTGTCCCCGCCCGGACGGCAATGCCCAGAAACACCCAGCCTCCGGCTACACGGCCCTCCACATCCCCTGTCCCTACCGGAGCGTCACCCACATCTTCTGCCCCAGGTCACAAGTTACTCTCTGATACAGACCCCCTATGGAGCTCGGTTGTCAGAGCATACCAGGTACTAAACACTTCTAGGCCCAACCTGACCAAGTCCTGTTGGCTCTGTCTAGATGTGTGGCCCCCATATTACGAAGGTATTGCCATTAAAGGCAATTATACAACAGCCTCCAACTCTAAGTCCTGCAGATGGCAGCAGACTACTGCAAGACTAACCCTCCAGGCAGTAACAGGACAGGGCACTTGCATAGGCCACGTGCCCCCCGGGCAGTCACATCTCTGTAGTGAAACCCTAACAGTCCCCAGGGAGACAGTGTATCTACTTCCCCCCCAAAAATGCATGGTGGGCCTGTTCCAGAGGCCTCGCTCCCTGCGTCCACTCCCAAGTCCTTAACTCCTCGAAGGAAGGCTTCTGAATACTCGTGCAGTTGATCCTCAAGCTAGTGTACCATTTGGGGGGGAAATACTTAACAGGTTAGGCTCTACTAACCCCCGAAGTAAAAGAGAGCCTATTAGAACCCTAACTCTGGCTGCGCTCTTGGGACTGGGATTAGCGGGCACAGGGACTGGAATATCCTCACTCGTCATCCAGGACAAAAACTCCGGAACCCTAAGGGCAGCCATTGACTTAGACATAGAAAGAATTGAGAAATCAATTTCTCATTTACAGGAATCCCTTAATTCCTTATCAGAAGTAGTACTCCAAAACAGAAGAGGATTAGACTTATTATTCATGCAACAAGGAGGACTATGTGCAGCCCTAGGGGAAGAATGTTGCTTCTATGTTGATCACTCGGGGGTCGTAAAAGAATCTATGGCCCTCATAAGAGAAGGGCTGCAAAAACAAAAGTTAGAGAACAATCTCAGTCCTGGTACGAGTCTTTCTTCAACTGGTCTCCCTGGTTAACTACCCTCATCTCGGCCCTTGCCAGATCCCTCGCCATCCTGCTCCTACTAGTAACCCTCCGACCCTGTATCATCAACAGGCTGGTCCAGTTTGTCAGGGACCTCGTGGGGGCCATCCAACTAATGGTCCTCCGTGCTCAGTACAAGCCCCTAGTAACAGAAGACGACAAAATAGAAATGCAGCCGGTCCCATGATTGGGTCCGTAAGCTACATGACAAGGGGGGAATGAAAGAGCGGATTTAGGCCGGCGGACTCCATTTTGTTCTGTGTCCTCCATCTTGAGTGACTATGTCCCCGACATGGCCCTCTTTTCCAGGAAAACCACAGAAAGAAATTCCCTCTCACCTGCTAAAACCCCCTCCCCTTGAGTAACTTCCAGCTTACCCGTTCAAACTTCCCATTCAAACCACACCCAGCAACCTGCGCAACAGGACTCTGATCCTTCCTCAGCCAATTGGCTAAGGCCACGACCATCACCCCACCAACTGCCCCTAGACCCCTATAAAACCTTTGTGCTTTTGAAACTCGCTCTCTCTCTCCGGCATCTCACCGCTGCATCGGTGCAGGTAGGAGATTGAACTTGAGCTAGCTCGAATAAAGGCTCCTTGCTTTTTCATCGGACTCGGCTCCCTGGTGGTTTTTGGGGATCGTGAATTCTGGGCGCGTGAGTTTGGGAGCACAAACTCACCTTTAGAATAAAACTGACTCGCCAACATTTCTCAAGACAAACCTCTCTTGCAAATAAAGGTCAGAGAGAAACTTCTCTTAGCATTGATTGATACAGGGGCTGAGGTAACTGTTTTGGACTTCTCACTGGGCTACTGCCCCTACAGCACCCTAGTTGGAGTTGGAGGCACCCAGGCTTCCTGACAGTCTCACCTTATGCAAATGTTTAGGGCCTGATGATCAAATAGCCTACATACAGCCCTATGTGATGAATATCCCTATCAATTTACGGGGAAGAGACTTGTTGAGTGAATGGAATATTCAGCTTAAAACAAGTTTTTTCCTAGCCACTGCTCAAATTTAGCCCCTTCCATTAAAATGGGAAACTAACCCGTATGGGTTGAGCAGTGGCCAATAAAAGGGGACCGGTTGATTCATCTCCAACAATTAGTAGATGAACAGTTAAATAATGGGCACATAGAGCCTAGGAGTAGCCCTTGGAATACTCCTGTCTTTTGTGTTCCTAAAAAAAATGGCAAATGGCGACTTCTTCATGATCTCAGAGCTACTAATGCAGTAATTGAGCCTTTTGGCCCCTTGTAGCTAGGAAACCCCTTTCCCTCAACATTGTCTCAAAATTGGCCAATTCTTGATTTCAAACATTGCTTTTTCACAATCCCCTCAGCTAAAGAAGACAGAAATTTGCCTTTACCATTCCTGTTCTTAATCACTGCAGGCCAACACCCTGTTACCATTGGAAAGTCCTTCCCCAAGGGATGCTTAATAGCCCAACTATGTGCCAGTTTTATGTCAATAAAGCATTAGAGCCGATTAGACGTGGTTTCCTTCTTTGATCATTTATCAGTATACAGAGGATATCCTTTTTTGTCCCCAGCATCAACAACCTTTAGATGAGCTCTTTGCTGTTCTCCCCAACCTATTACACCAACAGGATTTAAAAATAGCCCCTGAAAAATACAAAGGTCGGCTCCTTTTTCTTACTTGGGGCTGCAAATGTTTAATACCCAAATTCGTCCCCTCATTCAGACCATTCCTAATGATTCGTACTCTTAATGATGTACAAAAATTTGGGGGCACCATTACCTGAGTTCGTCCTCCTGAGCATTACTAACGCCCATCTGAACAACCTCCTAACACTGCTTTCTGGTGATTCTAACTTAACATCACCACGCCAGCTCACCCCAGCAGCAAAGAAGGAGCTGGATGATATTCAGTCCATTCTCACCTCTCGTAGTTATGATAGGCAAGATCTCAACCTTCCTCTGCAGCTATAATAGTCTTAATACGAAGGATTTTTCTACCACACTAATTGGGCAAGCCGCTATTAAAGTTCTAAAAATAGAATGGCTCTTCACCCCCCATTAGTCTTAGACATACTCTCACCCCCCTCGTATTCAACATAGCACAGTTAATCCAAAAGGGACGTCGGAGATTCTGGGAATTGTTAGGTCAGGACCCTGCAAACATCACTTGCTACCTCACAGCACTTTCTTCGACAAGGTCATCTCTTATTTGCTAGAGCTGCACCTGGCTCTCGCCTACTATGTGGGCAATATATTTTATGGGCTCCTCTCTGACCCTTGTTTTAAGATTCACCAAGAGAGTAACATTGTTCCCGAGGGAGTCGTGCTACAACAACCTATTAAGAATGCCCTCATGGTGTTACAGATGTCTCAGGGAAAACTCACAAGGCTTCTTGCCTTTGGAGAGTTGGGGAAAACTGGGAACATATTTCTTATACTGGACCCAGCTTTCCACAGCATTTAGAATTACGAGCCATGTTATTAGCAATAGAAACTTTCCCCCACCCTTTAAACATTGTTTCTGACTCTCAATATACAGTGCATTTAATGGAAAATTTTCCTTTTCATATTCTTCACCTCCCCTCAGACCCCGCCTTTGCTATACTTCTCCAAAGTATTCAATTAGCCCTAATATCCCGCACCTCCCCGCTTTTTTTCCATTCACATTCATTCCCTTATCTCTTCCTGAGCCCATTGTTGAAGGCAGTGCCTTAGTTGACAACATTGTTTCTCAAGAATCTTAACCTCTTTATGAGAGCCTCCCATAAGCTTTACCATCAAAACTGGCTACTCTAAGCGAACAATTGAACCTTACTGTGAATGAGGCCAAACAAATCATTCACTCCTGCTCAGACTGTCAATTCCTTCCCAGCAGCAACAAGCTGCAAGCCTGCAAGACTGATGTTACGGTTTACCCTGCATTTGGTAAACCTAAGTATATCCATGCATTTATAGATACTTAACTTGGGTTTTATTTTTGTCTCAGCTCATACAAAAGAAAACACCAAAGCGGTATTCAATATCTGCATGCTATTGCAGCCTGGGGCTTCTGCCGCACAATTAACACAGATAATGGCCCAGCCTACGTCTCTTCCTGATTTCGTGACTTCTGTGCCTTATGGAATATCCAACATATTACGGGCATTCCTTCTAACCCACAAGACCAAGCTATTTACAGAACAAGCACATAGCACACTAAAAAACAGGTTAAAAAAAACAAAAAAAACCAAGGGCAACATACCCGTGGCTGTCTACATTACAATCTCAATTTCTTGACCACGTTATGATTAGTCTTGGTTTTTTATAAAATTTTTTTAATGTTTATTTATTTTTAAGACAGAGAGAGACAGAGCATGAATGTGGGAGTGTTAGAGAAAGGGAGACACAGAATCCGAAGCAGGCTCCAGGCTCTGAGCTGTCAGCACAGAGCCCGACGCGGGGCTTGAACTCAGACTGCGAGATCATGACCCAAACCAAAGTCGGATGCTCAACCGACTGAGCCACCCAGGCGCCCCTACTCTTGATTTTTTAAATCTTGACCCTCAAGGACTTACTGCAGCTGAACAGCATTTGTCAAAAACAGATAAGCCCTTTCACCCTCTGGTGCTGTACAAAACCCCCAAAGGGGGGCCCATATGGTCCTGGCCCACTAAATTTCTCACCTGGGGTAGAGAATATGCTTGTGTTCTTTCAGATTCTGAACTTTTTCAAGATGGAAGAAGCCTCTTCATGGACTCCTCATCCAGAAGCCACTCTACAAACGCCAAGTCCTTGCCCCTGATATAACATAAGGAAGCCTTAAACGCCTGTCTAACCAGGCTGGCATCCTCTTACGACACAATGATATTGCATATACTTCTAATTCACAGCTGATGGCCATGATTTCTGTCATTAACCAAAATTCGATTTGTGTAACCCTGACTCTACTCCTTGCCCTCATTTGTTCAGGCCAAGCTCAATATTCATATTGGGCTCATCTCCTTAACCCGCCTATATTTGATAACTTAACACTCCTAGACCGGGATATTTCTATTAGCAATAATGACACTGAGTTCATGGGAGAAGCCAATTTTAATCTGCCCTTCCAAACGAAACAAGGGCATTGGCTTTATATGCCAAGACCTCAGTGGTGGCTTACTTCAGCACCTCCTATGTGTGTTACTAAACTTAGCAACTTATCTGCTTGTCTTAAAAAATCAACTGGCTTTTGCATGTACAGCCCAAAACCTCTACAAGACCAGACACTTTTACCTTTTTCTCAGCCACAAGTTCTGATATACCTCAAACAAAACAAAAACAAAAACAAAAACAAAAAACCCAGCATCTCTCACACTCCTGATGTTATAGCTTGCTCTAGTCTCAAATATTCAAACCACCCCTGGAATAATATTCCTTGGACAACTTGTTATGGAGAGTCGGAGCATAATCTTTACTGGAAAAATTGGACCATTGACAGGGGTCCTAGAGGATATCTTGAAACAAAATAGACTAATGAGACCATATCTTAGCAGGGAGAATATTTTTTGAAAAGAAGGAAGCTTGACTGGCCCTATAGTTTCTGCACATAAAGTGAAATGAAAAGGACCTTAGCTTGTTAATCTTTGGAAGCTAGGTCTTCCCTTCTTCACTCGTACTATTAGCCATGGAAAAATTTATGTAAATCAGCATACTAACCTAACTTGGGCCTCCCTGCACAACGGTCAATTTGCATGGATCACTATTTGTGTCCCTTCTCCCTACATTCTCTTTGCTACTTCTACCTCCCAGATCCGACAACTAGGAAATAATAATGACAGCTCTACCTCCCAGGGCTGGATTGTATCCTGCATAAGAATGATAACATCACCCAATTAAATATCTCCTCCTTATTAGTACTTAGCACGTCTCAGCCTGGGTTCCTGTTAATAGCTCTGAGCCCTATATGCATCTGTCAGGACTAAGTGTGCTTTCCAGGTTCAACACTGGGACTCTACTGCAAGGCAAAAAAGATTTGTTGGCCTGTTAATCATGGGTATCCTAGCAGCAGTAGGCGTTATGCCTCTGCCACTGTAGCTGGAATCAGCCTGCATCACACTATCCAGACAGCCCATGTCCTTAATAAATTTACGGTCAATACTACCAAAGAATTTGTAAGCCAAACTTCTATTGATAGACAAGTTTTGGCCCGCCTCGAAACTCTTGGGGCTGCAGTGGAATTTATTGGAAAAAGACAGGAGGCCTTGTTCCTCCGCTCTAAACTGCCCTGTGACCCTAACTACCAGCATATCTGCCTGACTGCATTCCTTATAATCACTCCCAAGCTTGGGATGCTGTCCAGACGCACCTTCGCAGTGTCTTTTCTTCCTACCTCTCTGACACCAAAGAAAATTTAGATATGACATTGTGCCAACAGCTACAATATGCAGAAGATCAGCTTAAAAACGAATGGGCTGATTCCTGGGCAATGTGGCCTGATTTAAATCCTTTCTCACTTAAGGCTAGCACCAATCTCAAATTCTGGACAACTCCGGAAAGCGGAATGCTTTTACTATGCCTCTTTTTATGTCTTTGCAGAATCACTTTGCAGGCCATCCAAAAGCAAAAGAAGGACCAGGAGTTTGTCATGACGGTCCTCAAACACAAAACTAGAAGAACCAAGAAAAACAAAAAAAAAGGGGAAGCTGTGGGGAATAAGCTTAGCACTTCCCTGGGCTTGTACCAAAGGGTTAACAAGGCAAAAAGAATTACAAAGCCATAGGATGCTCGCACCCAAGTTTGGGTAAACAAGATTAGGCAAATAAGGAAAGACTGGGGGTGGGGGGGCAAAGGCCCCCAATATAAAGGTATATGAGGTAAGCAAGATTAGGTATTCAGGGCAAAAGTGCCCCCCAATCCAGTACTATAGCAGAAAGCTGCTTTCACAGGAAGGAAGGACCAAATTAAGTAAACAGGTAAATAGGGCTGTAGACCAATGAGCAGGGGGTGAAGGTGCCCAGAGCAGAGCTGATTAACAAAAGAAAAGGTGCTTTGTTAACCTTGAGGTTACTTGCTCTGTCTTATCCCTTAGGCTAGCTATGATAAACAGAGGTCCTGCCTCATGTTTGCTATAAACGCAACCAGGATTTTGTTTTGTATTAACCCAAACCCCTAGCCCCACATATCTTCAAGACCCCCTTTCCCTCATGCCCGTGAGTTAATGTTTGTGTCTTTGTGCACATCCATTACCATGTGTGTAAGCCTTCTGATCCTAATAAAAACGGAGCAAGGACCCTTATTCGGGGCTCTTGTCTTTTCCAGGACGTTAGCCACCTCTTGCTTTTAATCCTGCATCCACTGTCTTGCTGGTCAAGTGAGAACTTTAGACTTAGAGTCTACAACAGAGGGTGACCCCAACGTGATGGAAGGAAAGGGGACTATGGGCTGACGTGGACAAGGAGTCGACATGGCCAGGAGGTGGTGCAACACAAGGACTGCAGGATGCTGCTGAATGATCAAGGAGTTCCAAGGAAAAAAAATGCACTGGGTACAGTCTCCCTGACGAGGTAAGGGATAAAGCAAAACTATGTTAGGATTTGCTGCCATGGAACTTTTTGAGAGATCTCCCATGGGGAACTCTCTAGCTCCCTCCCAGCTCCTGACTCCCTACAAAAGCGCTGTATTTGAATTCTTCAGTCACTAGGAGAGACAGCAGGGATGACTCTAAACTATAAGGCTCTCCTTAAATCATCGCTGACTGCCCAACAAAATTGCCCTTGGTTCCCAGAACAAGGAACTTATGATCTGATGTGTGGGAACGAGTAGGGAAAACGTTAAAGGCCAGGCATTCTGAAGGGGCTAATGTCCCCCCTGAGGTAATCTTCACCTGGTCCGTCATCCGCACTGCCCTTCTCCCCTTGAGCTTGGATGGTGTATATGAAGAGGTAGAGTTCTCTAAAAAGGAGGAAAAACCTCAGTTCCCCTACAATCAGGCTGTGCCTCTGGAGCCTTTACAGCCAAAATTTACTCCCCCTCTCCCAAAAGGGTGAGACAGTATTGAGCCTGAAAAAATCTCATCAACCTGATATCAGAGATCTCATAAGGACCGCTGATAAAGTCCTTACCCTAATGCAGAAGTGTCTTGAAGCAGACCAGAAGGCCGTGAATTCCACCTGTTGCCCGTTTTTAGGCAAATGGACAATATGTCCATGAAAGCCTGCCCTTCCAAATAGTAAAAATTACAGAAAGCAGTTCAACTATACGGCCTTCATAGCCCTTTTATGATCAGTATTTTGGAAACTGTGGCACTTATTCCAGATGTGCCTGGGACTGGGGCTCTCTCATGAAAATCATCCTGACCCCGGCCCAGTATGCTGTCGTTGCTCAGGACTTTCATGCTTGTGTCACTCGTGCTCTGCAGAACTTTGACACTGCTACTCCAGTGACTTTTGAACAATTGTCTGGCACAGGACAGTATGTCCAACCTGTTGTAGGTCGCGATCGCTTATGAACTCTGGACAGCAAAAACAGGATCAAAACAAGTTTATTACGGCCAGGCCAGACAGGGAAATACAACAGGCCCCAAAAGTCTGGCCCCGAACATGCTTTAGGGATGTCTTATAAAGGTTGTATCGACCAATCGGGTTGCAAAAGGGTGGCAGTTTGAGAGGGTGGGCACCAATCACACAGTGTTGTAGGTTTTTAAAATATAAGGCAGGCACCAATCACACAGTCCTGAAGAATTTTAAAATATAACTTGTCGACTCCAGCCAGTTGAATGCTGAGTCATGTTGTTTACAATATTAGTCTTCTATCTAGTTCAAACAGGATGCGGTACCCGAGAATGGGGAAGGGTGATTACGCCAAGCAGGTTTACAGAAGCTCAAACAAGCAGTTAAGAGGAAGTTCTATTTCTCAGTAACTTGGCAAATGTGGTTTTAAGCAGAACTAATATCTCGGGAACAGAAACAGCACTTCTAGGAAAGCCCAAAAGAAACCCTGTTTCAGCATCTCATATTCTGGGGTCCTTCTAAGCTTACATAGGTCATAGTTTACTCCCGGGCTACAGGAGGCTAGCTATGTTTGCCCTTTACGTTCCCCACTTCTTCTGGTTTATACCCGATTCCTTGGTACTTAATTATCTTGGGCCATTAAAGGTATATATTGTCCTTGGAGTACTGTGAGTTTGATAGAGCTGAGTCTTTGGTTGGTAAACTGTAGGAGTAATTTTACCAAGCAGGGTCCAGTAAGGAGGACAAGGAGGACTAAGATTAACGGTCCAACTAGGGCACTAAGTAGCATGGTCAACCATGGTGACCATGAAAAGAGAGACTCATACCAATTTAGATTGGCTTGTCTTTGTTTTTCTCTTTCTTCTAATCTTTGTCTAATCTGTGCTAGGCTTTGGTATTGACATAAAAACAACATTGTTCTCCCAATGCCAGGCAGAGTCCTCCTTGTAGAAATAGGAGGTCTAAGCCTCTGCGGTTTTGAAGTACCACTTCTGTCAGGGAGTCCATAGATTCTGGTAATTTATCTGTATTTTTTCTAATTCTGAAATATCCTGATCAATCTGTTTACTAAGGAGCTTGAAATTTTGGTCCCCTGTAATAAAGGTAGCAGTACTGACCCCTAGGGGTCCCGCAACTCCTAGCCCTACAAATAAGGGTACCAGGATGGTGGAGATGGGTTCTCTTGTAAATCTAGATTGTGGAAGGAAACCTAAATGTTCTCGGCCACGTTCTCCTGGAAAGTAAAGAACCTGGGGGAGTAGGTGGACTAAGGTACAAAAATCAGAGCGTTTTCCCACATGGTATAAATTTAGACATGGAGTTAACCCTGAAGAGCAAGCAAACCATGTCCCAGAGGGAGGTACCAGAAAGTAGAGAGTGTCTCCAAGATGGGGACTCTTGGGGATGGGAATAGTGTTATTACAATAACTTAGGTACTGAGATTGGTTAACTCGATAATTTCCTGCATAGGAACAAGTTCCCTGACCTTCTAAATCCCCTAAGGTAAGACTGGGATGTTGTCCCTACAGACATTTATTTTGTAATTGATTGTGGCTTAAATTCTGAATCTGATTATCTGTTTCTCCTAGGAGTACGGATGCTCCTATCCCAATATAATGGGGGGGGGGGGTCTAGGATCTAGGCATAGCCAACAGTCTTGGGTGATGTTTGGGTTAGTAGAATTTAGAAACTTAAAGGTATAGTATAGGACCTTAAAGGTATCCGTATCCTCATTGTGGGTCTCTTTGATTGTTGGAGGAGTATCTGTTAGTGGGGTTGCCTTAGTAAAGTTAGTGATCTTCCAGAATCAGGAAGAGGGTTAATAAAGGGATTTGGGTCCAATAGGGGCTCTTAGGGTGACCCGGATTTTAAATCTCTGTATAGTGATTTCAACACCAGGGTCACTACCAGTTACATACAGTCTGAGACGCCATGTCTTTCCTGTGTTCCATTGGGAGTCTAATCCATCTTTAATTTTTAGGGATATTAAATGTTGGGTTCTAGAATTAGAGACCGTAGTTATAGAGGATATGAATGGATCTTTGTGAGTCTAGTCTGCAATTGTTTCACAGCCCCAAGAGGCACAATGGAATTGTCCATGGCCTTGACAATCTGGGGGTCCATCTGAAGGGCAAGCATAAAGATGTACCTTTTTAAGGTGTTGGCATTCTGGTCCCTTTGGATGGGGGCTGGCTCCAGTGAAGCCCATTTTGGCTCCAGTGGGTGAGAGTATGGGTTTTCCCCCTTGTTTGAAAAGTACAGTGTTGGTCCAGCTTAGGAATTGGCTACAAAGATCAAAAATAAGAGAGGGGGAGGTGTAAGAGGTGGAGTTGGCCAGAACCTGTCTGGTGGTAGTTTTACTAACAATCCATCTATACTGGATTGGGCATGATCAGAGAGAGCCTGTCTAGTTATAGAAATTATAAAAAGCATCCAATACTTATAAAACATCCCATCCATAACAGGCAGGTGAAAATGAATAGCCCTTTTTCGACGGCTGTCCAATCTGCAGGCACAACTGCAACTAATCCAGTGGTTAGAATTAGTATAAAGATGGCTAGGAGCAGTAAAGGCAGAAGCAGGCAAGGCATTTATCAAGTAGAAGGTCAGGAGATTTTAACTCGTCAAACCCTAAGAGGATTTCCTGTTTGCTGAAGTGTCCATTCTTGTGGAATGTGATCAGGATGGGCGGCCTTGGTCTGTGAGCGATGGATCCAATGACTTCATCCAGCCACTTTCACTGCTGATGAGGTAGATAAGATGATGGGATAAGGCCCGGTCCAATGAGCTTCTAGGTTAGGCGAGGTGTGGCTCTGTGTCCAGACCCAATCTCCAGGTCCGATCTCTTGATGTGATGATTTAGTCTCATGGGGGGGGGGGGGGGTAGATCTTTATGTCTTTCTTTTATCACGTCATGGATAGCTGGCAGCGTATGTTGCAGAGCCTGACGGGATTTAAGAAGATGTCGGTTGGAAATCTTGGCCCAATGTTCGTCTCCCAATTTGGGGAGTAGTGAGGGTGGCCTCCCAAACAAGATCTCAAAAGGGATAATACCCTTTACATAGGGTGTACAGCGCACTCGAAGAAGGGCAAAGGGAAGGAGGCCTACCCATTTTTTGCCAGTTTCTGTAATTAATTTAGTCAAGGTTTCTTTTGGAGTTCTATTCATTCTTTCTACCTGCCCTGAGCTTTGGGTGTGGTAGGCACAATAATTTCCAATTTATTTGTAAGCGTTTGGCTAGCATTTTAGAGATCTGGGCTATGAAAGCCGGGCCATTATCTGACCCCAGACCAATAGGGATGCCAAATCGGGAAACCAATTCATTGAGTAATTTTTAGCCATTATCTGAGCTGACTCTGTTCTAGTGGGGAAAGCCTCTACCCATCCGGAGAAGGTGTCCACTAGTACAAGGAGGTAATGGTAGCCATAGAATCCATGTTTTATCTCAGTGAAGTCCAGTTCCCATATTTCTCCAGGCATCTTCCCGCATAATCTCTGTCCTGAAAAATTAAACTTGGGAGATGGGTTAGTCTGAGCACAGGCTTTGCATCGGTCTACTAGGCTTTTTACGATTTTATTAAGGTTTGGAATAAAATAGTCCCTTTGGGCTAGTTCAGACAACTCGGTTGCCCCTAGATGTGCGGAGCTGTGGCCTTGCTGGAGCCAGGTCCGTCCTATAGCTTCTGGTATGAAGATGCGTCCATCCTCGAGGTGATACCAATGCTGGTCATCTCTTTTTGCCCTCGAGGTTTTTATCAGGCGTAGCTCTTCTTTGGTATAAAACGGTTCCGTGGGGAGAAAGCGTGGAGGCAGCAGAGGCAAAATCTTAATTGGGAGTACACCGCCTTCAGCTGCAGCCTTTGCCGTCAGATCGGCGAAGACATTTCCCTTGGCTTGGGGTGAGTCTACTTTTTGGTGACCTTTGCAATGTATAATGGCCACCTTCTTTGGGAGCATAAGGCTTCTAGCGGGGCCAAAGTTTCTTTTTTATTTTTGATTTCTTTTCCCCCAGATGTTAATAGTCCCCTTCCTTTATATAGAGCTCCATGAACATGGGTGGTGGCGAAGGCATACCTGCTATCAGTGAAAAAGTTCACCGTTTTTCCCTTTGCCCATCTGAGGGCCTGGGCTAGAGTTATCAGCTCTGCTCTTTGGGCAGAAGTGTCATGCTCAAGGGCTCGGGCCCAGATAACCTGGTCCTGAGTCACTACAGCTGCACCTGCATATCTGACTCCATTTTTGACAAAACTGCTGCCATCAGTGAACAGCTCAAAGTCTGCCTTAGGCAGGGGCTGATCCCTTAAGTCTTCCCTTAGCCCCAAAAGGGTACTTACGGTTTCCAAGCAGTCATGGAGCGAGTCCCAAACTCACTATCAGGTAACAACGTGGCTGGGTTTAAGGCTTCTGTCTTTAAGGTGATTCGTGGAGGGTCTAGCAGTGACACCTGGTATTGGATGATTCCTACCTTGGAAATCCACCAGTCCGGCCGGGAGTGCAACAAGGAAGCCACTGCATGAGGCCCTATAATTTGGAGGTCTTGCCCAAGTGTCAACTTGGAGGCCTCCTTAACAAGCACAGCTGTCGTGGCAACTGCCCTAAGGCAGCTGGGCCATCCCGTAGCGACTGAATCTTGTCGTTGGATAAATAGGCCATGGATCACTTCCAAGGGCCCAAAGTTTGAGTGAGGACTCCCTTTGCAATTCCCCGTACCTCATGTACAAACAATTGGAAAGGCTTGGTAATGTCTGGTAAGGCTAGGGCTGGGGCCTGGGTAAGTGAAGTCTTGATTTGTTCAAAAGCTTTATTTTCTTCTTCTCCCCAGACCAGCTCAGTTCCTTCTCCCCCCCCCCCCCCCCGCCCCGGCCCCAGTAGCAGAATACAGGGGTTTTGCCATTTCAGTGAAACCAGGTATCCAGAGGCGGCAATACACAGAGGCCCCTAGGAACCCCCTGATCTGCCTTTTAGTTTTAGGTTTAGGGATGTTTAGCATAGCTTGGATTCTTTCCGGCCCCAGGGATCACTTACCTTCACGCAGTTGGTAGCCCAAGTATATTACAGAGCCCAAGCAAATCTGCACCTTCTTTGCAGAGACTTTATATCCCAGGACGTCTAATTCTCTTAGCAGGTCCTCTGTAGACGTTTTGCAGCTCTCTAAGGAGTCAGCGGCTAGGAGCAAGTCATCTACATATTGTAACAGCATAACATCTGGGTGGCTCTCCTGGTAGGGGATCAAATCCCTTCCAAGAGCCTCATCAAAAGAATAGGGGAGTTTTTAAACCCTTGGGGCAGTCGAGTCCAGGTTAACTGTCCGTTGTAGGTCCCATCTGGGTCTGTCCATTCAAAGGCAGAAATAGGCTGACTGAGCTTTGCAATCGGCAAAGCAAAGAATGCATCTTTTAAGTCCAGGATGGAGTAAAGGAGGTAATTTGGTGAGAGTTCACTCAGGAGAGTATAGAGGTTGGGGACTGTAGGATGAATTGTCTCAACCCTTTTTGTTAACTTCTCTGAGGTCTTGTACCGGACTATACTCTGAAGTCCCAGATTTTGGGACAGGAAGCAAGGGGAGTATTCCAGAGGGAATGGCATGGCACTAGGATCCCAGCTTCTCGCAAGCGGTTGATGTGTTTGGCAATTCCCTCCCTCGCTTGCTGGCTGATGGGATATTGCCTCACCCGGATTGGGGTGGCTGTGGCAGCTAGCTAGATCACTAGTGGCACTTGTTGAATGGCTAGCCCAGGGGGCTTAGTTTCAGCCCAAACTGTAGGAATTGTCTCTTTCCATTTTTCTATTAATGGAGAGGATTTCCACTCTGGTTTTTCTAGTAGATATTCCTCTGATATCGGACAGGTAACTAAAATGGCAGGTGGCTGTAGGTTTAAATCTATAGTATCCCTGGTAAAGGAAATTTGGCCTTAAGCTTGTGCAGTAGATCTCTCCCCAGAAGGGAAAATGGGCAATCAGGTATAAGCACAAAAGAATAACAATTCTTGAGCTAGGTCAGTGATTCGGGCAAGGGTCTGTGGGTAGCCTTGTGTCTGTCCTGTGACTCTCTGTATGTATACTTTTTCTTTAATCACAGGTCCTAAGGGTTCTTTAAGAATGGAATACATAGCCCCAGTGTCAACCAGGAATCTGGTTTCTTTCCTTTCTATGCTGAGGGTAACGGCAGGCTCCCGGGGATCCAGGGAAAGAGGGGAGCTGTGGTGACGTCATTGTTCCTGGGCGACCAGGATGGGTGGTTATGAGGTTTTGGCTTTTTCTTGGGGCATTCGTTCTTTCAGTGTCCCTCTTCCTTGCAATAAGCACATTGATTTTTTCCTAAAGTTGAGCGGGGTCTCTTTTGGTGGGTTTGAGGCTTCCCCAATCCTTTAGAGTGGTTGGGGGGCTTCCCCCCCATGCTGCCATGAATACCTTCCCTATTTCCTTCCCCTGCATAATGGCTGGGCTGTCTCTACTCTGGAAAACTCGCTGAGCTATTTCTACCAGTTCAGAGATTACCTTTCCTTCAAATCCCTCTAATTTCTGAAGCTTTTTATGGATGTCTGGGGCCAACTGAGAAACGAAAGTCCTATTAATGGTTTTCGGTACTCTATTGCTTCGGGGTCAATAGGAGAATATAAGCAATAAGCCTGGTAAAGCCTTTCTAGGAAGGCTGCAGGTGACTCATTCGGTCCTTGGACCATGTCATAAATCTTTGTCAGATTGGTGGGTTTTTGTGCCGCTGCACAAAGCCTTTGTAACAGAATCTAGCGATAGTGGAGTAGATGCTCCCCACCGTTATCCATGTTAGGGTCCCACTGGGGTAGCGCGGAAGGGAAAACGTGCTCAATTCTGTGAAGGTCTGTGGTGGGCATTCCATCTGGGCCAAGGACTGCTCCCGTTGCTTCCCGGAGCACTCGGGCCCTTTCCTTGGAAGTCAGGAAGACCTGCAAGAGTTGGTGACAGTCTTCCCAAGTAGATAAGTGAATGGTGAAAATAGAGCTCAATAGGTCAATTAGGCCCTGGGGGTTTTCAGAGAAAGGGGGATTTGGGGTCTTCCAGTTATAAAGATCAGTGGTAGAAAAAGGGGTACAGACTAGAGTAGACCTAGGTTGATGCCCATCTGGGACAGGAATTGGAGCAGTCTGCCTGAGGGGGAGAATGGGGGCTGGGAGTTCGGGTGATTGGGGTCCAGTCCCGTATAATGTCCCTTCTCTGGTGTGTGGAGGGCTAGCCATTTCCTCTTGGGCACTGGTAGCAGTGGGAGGATGGCCGTTGCTCCCCGGGAATGAAGTCCC
Organism: Herpailurus yagouaroundi; assembly: GCF_014898765.1. Classification (NCBI taxonomy): domain Eukaryota; kingdom Metazoa; phylum Chordata; class Mammalia; order Carnivora; family Felidae; genus Herpailurus; species Herpailurus yagouaroundi. The sequence continues at coordinate 17,959 of NW_024419822.1, forward strand.
AAGGTCTGAGACGAGGCGGGTCACTCCCACCGGTTGGCATGAGGCTGTCGTCTAGCTTTCAGTTTTGCTTCCACGGAGTTGGAAGACTGTTTCTAGGGGCCCTCTGTTTGTCTGTTTCTGTGTTTCTCTGTTTTGTTCTGTGGACTTACTGGACAGACGTTATGGGACAGACTCAGACTACTCCTCTAAGTATTATGATTGATCACTTGAAGGATGTCAAGGGAAGAGCTAACAACCTCAGTGTGGAAGTCCGAAAGGGTCGGTGGCAGGTTTTTTGTTCTAGCGAGTGGCCAGCTTTCAATGTCAGATGGCCACCAGAGGGGACCTTCGACCTCCCTACCATCCGCCGAGTCAGGGGTATCATCTCTCGGCCTAAGACAGGCCATCCTGATCAGCTTCCTTACATTATCACTTGGCAGGACCTTGTAGAAGACCCACCCTCTTGGCTTAAGCCCTTCCTAGCCCCACACCCGCCGGAGCCAAAACCCATTCTTGCTTTGCAGGGGACAGAGAAGACGAAAAAGAAAAGTCTTCAGCCTTCCTGTCCTTCAGCCTTATACCCTGTCCTACAAGGGGGGGCTGAAGAAGAATTAATTTTTCCTCCCCTGTATAACCCCCCCCCAGGTATAACCCCCCTAGGATGCCGGAAGAACACCATCCTCCCCCTCTGGGGGAGGCAGACGCTGTTCCAAGAGCGGGAGGCAGAAATGCTCCAGTGGGAAACCCGCCCTTTACCAGACAAAGGGCTCAGAGGGAGAAATCCGCCTCTGCCACCGACTCCACTGTTCTGCCCCTGCGAGCCACCGGACCCCCAGATGCGGAGGGGAATCAGCCCCATCACTATTGGCCTTTCGCCACTAGTGACCTCTACAATTGGAAAGCCCAGAATCCTAAGTTTTCCGAGAAACTGGCAGGGCTTATTGATTTATTAGACTCTGTTCTTTTTACCCATCAGCCCACGTGGGACGATTGCCAGCAGCTTTGGCAGGTCCTGTTCATGACTGAGTAAAGAGAAAGAATCCTCAATGAGGCCTGAAAACTAGTTCTGGGCACAGACGGGAATCCCACCACCAACCAGGCTCAGATAGATGCCTCCTTCCCCTTAACTCAGCCCAAGTGTGATTTCAACACGGCAGAAGGTAAGGAGAGGCTCTGGGTCTACTGCCAGACTCTAATGGGGGGGGGGTGTCTCTGAATGGCTGCTAGAAAGCCAACCAATTTGGCCAAGATAGGAAATGTACAACAGGAAAAAGATGAATCTCCGGCTGCCTGTTTAGAACGGATCATGGAGGCATTCCATACTTATACCCCCATGGATCCAGAGGCTCCGGAAAGCAAGGCAGCTGTTATCATGGCCTTTGTAAACCAATCAGCCATAGACATTAGAAAAAATTAGAGAAAAAAGACTAGGAGAAAAAACTCTGCAGGACTTACTAGTAGTAGCCGAAAAGGTATATAATAACCGGGAGCCTCCTGAGGATAAGCAGGCTCGCGCCATGGCGGCTGCCAGCAGTAAGCAGACTCGAGACCTGGCCAGAATACTACTAGCTACTACTGCTGACTCCCCCGAGGAATGAGACCGCCGTCTCCAGTCTCCACCAAGGGGAGGAAGCAGAGGCTGCAGAAAGATCATTGTGCATACTGCAAGGAGATAGGGTATTCGGCCTGAGATTGTCCGAAAAAGGCCGGTGGGAAGGGAAGCAAGACTGATCGAGTAAAAGTCTTAGAACTAGATGAACTGAGTGATTAGGGGAGTCGGGGTTCAGACCCTCTCCCCGAACCCAGGGTAACTCAAAGTGGAGGGGACCCCTGTTGACTTCCTTGTCGACACCGGAGCACAACATTCGGTCCTCCGCACCCCACAAGGAAAACTAGCCAGCAAGAAGTCCTGGGTACAAGGGGCAACTGGTATGAGCCAGTATTCGTGGACTACCTGCAGAATGGTACATTTGGGGACAGGTAGGGTATCCCACTCCTTTATGGTCATACCGGAATGCCCCTACCCGCTGTTAGGACAAGACTTACTGACCAAGATTGGAGCTCAGATAACTTTCAGACAAGGGGGGCCTCAGGTCACTGATGGCAAGGGCCACCCCATCAGGTCCTGACCATGAAACTAGAGGATGAATACGGCCTGCACCAGGAGGCACTCCCGAGAGAGGATAATATAGACAGGTGGCTACAAGAATTCCCCTCGGTTTGGGCAGAGACGGGGGGGGGGGGGGGCGTAGGACTAGTCGCTCACAGGACCCTGGTCCTGGTAGAGCTCAAACCAGGAGAAGGTCCGGTAAGGATCAAACAATACCCCATGTCTCAGGAGGTCTGGAAGGGGATCCAGCCACACATCCGGAGACTACAAAGTCTAGGGGTACTAGTTCCTTGCCAATCTGCTTGGAACACCCCCCTACTGCCGGTCAAAAAGCCTCACACAAATGACTATCAACCGGTACAAGATCTCTGGCAAGTAAAGAAGAGGGCCACGGACATAAACCCAACTGATCCCAACCCATATACTCTCTTGAGCTCCTTGGTGCCCTCCAGGGTCTGGTATACTGTGCTAGATTTAAAGGACGCCTTCTTCAGTCTGCCGTTGGCACCCCAGAGCCAACCCTTGTTCGCCTTCGAGTGGCATGATCTAGAGGAGGGCTACAGCGGGCAACTCACCCGGACATGGCTGCCTCAGGGATTCAAAAATTCACCCACCATCTTCTACAAGGCACTACACGAGGACCTGGGTGAGTACAGAAAGGAGCTCCCTGGCCTCACCCTCCTACAGTACGTAGATGACTTCCTGATTGCTGCCGACACAGCCAAGGACTGCGAGCGAGGGACCCAGGACCTGCTGGCTACACTGGGGGCCTTAGGGTACTGGGCATCCGCGAAAAAGGCTCAGATATGCAGGGAGAGGGTAAGTTACCTGGGATACATCCTGGAGGGTGGACAGCGGCGGTTATCAGATGCCAGAAAAGAAACTGTCCTGAAGATCCCTGTTCCCACCTCCCAAAGGGAAGTAAGGGAATTCCTAGGATCGGCCGGCTACTGCTGCCTCTGGATTCCGGGTTTTGCTGAGATCACCAGGCCCCTATATGAAGCTACCAAAGAGGGGAAAACATTTAAATGGACTGAAAAAGAAGAAATTGCCTTTAATCAGTTAAACAAGGCCCTCCTAGGTGCCCCAGCCCTGGGCCTACCAGACATTATGAAGCCCTTCCACCTCTTTGTAGATGAACACAAGGGAATAGCAAAAGGGGTTCTAACTCGAGCTTTAGGCCCCTGGAACCGCCCGGTGGCTTACCTGTCCAAGAAGCTAGACCCAGTGGCTGCCGGCTGGCTGCCATACCTAAGAATTATTGTGGCGACAGCACTCCTAGTCAAGGACACAAACTGACCCTAGGACGGGAGATCTGGATCACGACCCCACACGCCATTGAAGGGGTCCTCGAACAGCCTCCTGATAGATGGATGAGCAACACACCATTACAGAGCCTCCTACTCAACCCTCCACGGGTGCGGTTCCACCCTAGTGCAGCCCTCAATCCTGCAACACTGCTGCCCGACCCTGACCTAGGTGCTCCACTACATGACTGTGCGGGGATCCTGGAGCAAGCACATGGATTCCGGACGGACCTGACCGACCGGCCCCTCCCCGATGCTGAGGCTACTTGGTTCACTGATGGCAGCAGACGGACACAGGTATGCGGGTGCAGCGGTGGTCACTGAAACAGACACCATATGGGTGGAGGCTCTACCCTCCAGAACGTCAGCCCAGCGAGCAGAGCTCATCGCCCTCACCAAGGCGCTGAAGCTGGGAGCTGGAAAACGGCTTAACATCTACACAGCCATTATGCGTTTGCCACGGCTCCTATTCATGGGGCAATTTATCAGGAGAGGGGGTTAATGATGGCAGAAGGACGGACTATAAAAAATAAGCAGGAGATACTTGACCTGCTTACAGCCTTATGGCTTCCTGCCAAGCTGGCCATTATCCGCTACCAAGGGCACCAGAAAACTGATAACGTGGTAGCTAGAGGTAATCGAAAGGCTGACCAGGCAGCCAAGGCAGTAGCCCTTACATCAGTTCCCACCATGACCATACAACTACCGGACCCGGGAGACCCAGTTTTACCAGCCCAGCCCAAATACTCCCAGGAGGATTTAGAGTGGATCAAGAAACTCCCCATGGCCCAGAAAATAAAGGGATGGTGGTATACACCTAACAAGGAGCTTGTGCTACCAGACCAGCTCGGAGTCTCAGTATTAGAGCACATGCATTGGTCTACTCACATGGGGGCCAGAAAATTAAAAGACTTAATCCGACATGCCAGAATCAAGATTCACCAACAGGACACCAAAATAGAGCAAGGTGTATCTGCCTGCAAGACCTGCCAACTCACCAATGTGAGAGCCACATCAAATAAAAAAGGAACCAGGCTCAGAGGCACCAGACCGGGAGCCCAATGGGAGGTTGACTTCACTGAAGTTAAACCAGGAAAGTATGGTTATAAATATCTTTTAGTATTTATAGACACCTTCTCTGGCTGGGTGGAGGCATACCCAACCAAGCATGAAATGGCTCAGACGGTGGCTAAGAAGCTACTAGAAGACATCTTACCCAGGTATGGTTTTCCTGCCCTGGTAGGATCAGACAATGGACCAGCTTTTATCTCGCAGGTAACACAGGCAGTAGCCAAGGCGGTGGGGGCAAACTGGAAATTACCTTGTGCTTATAGGCCCCAGAGCTCAGGACAGGTAGAAAGAATGAATAGAGCCCTAAAAGAGACCCTTACCAAATTAACCATGGAGACTGGTGGGGACTGGGTGACTCTCCTACCGTACGCCTTTTACCGGGTTAGAAACACTCCTTACACCCTGGGTTTTGCTCCCTATGAGGTCATGTTTGGCAGGCCACCCCCTATTATTCCCAACCTTTGAGCTGAACTTCTTGCTGAGTTTAAGGATCAAGAACTTTTTCTTTCCTTGAGAGGGCTCCAGAAGGTGCACGAGGACATTTGGCTGCACCTCTGTGCCATCTATGAGGCCGGCTCAACCCCGACACATCACCAGTACAGGCCGGGAGACTGGGTCTACGTCAAGAGGCACCGCCGAGAGACCCTCGAGCCTGCTGGAAGGGACCCTACAACGTGGCGCTGACAACCCCCACCACTCTCAAAGTAGACGGCAGCGCGACCGGGGTCTATCACACCCACGTTCAGCCAGTGGACCCCTCCTCGATCTGGAAGGACTTCGTCACACAATGGGCCATCAATCGGGACCAACACAACCCGCTCAAGCTACAGCGCATTCAACCCACCTGATATTGGTAACTCTGTTAACTCTGCTTGTCATTGCTCATGCTGCCAGGAGTCCCCACACCCCCCAAAACATTACCTAGCAGATCATAGACACCAGCTCAGGGACAATACTTAATCAGACATCCCAGACCCACCCTAGAGACACATGGTTCCCAGAATTACGAGTAGACTTAGAAAGCCTGTTTCCCCCTTATACCGGCCACCCCAGGGTTGATACCACAGGGTTCAGGCGATAAGACTTTCACTTCTATGTCTGTCCTGGTGGAAAAGACCGTGGGGACACTTGCGGGGATGCGGCAGACTACTTCTGCGCCTCTTGGTCATGTGTCACCACTGGACACATCTGGTGGACCCCACCACGCACC
>NW_024419823.1:0-5346 GCF_014898765.1 Herpailurus yagouaroundi
AGGGAGCCGGGGCAGAGGGGCGGCTCGCCGGCCAAGCAGAGCACCCGAGTCTGGCTGGCAAACAGCGGAGGGGCCTGACAGACTGTGTTCCAACAGCAAGCGCGACTTAGCGGCTGGGAGGTCATAAGTTAACAGCTCTGCTCAGAAAGCGGGAAGGCTGGAGGACAAAGGGAAGGAGAGCTGCTGAGCCCCCTGACGACAGAGCTCAGTTTGGTGGGGAACAAAGGCGCTCGCCAGCGCCATCTCCCCCGCCCATCCCCCAGCCAAAATCCCAAAGAGAACCAGTTCCTGCCAGGGAACTTGCTCGCTCCGCGCAAACACCCAACTCTGCGCTTCTGCGGAGCCAAACCTCCGGCAGCGGATCTGACTCCCTCCTGCTGCCACAGGGCCCCTCCTGAAGTGGATCACCTAAGGAGAAGCAAGCTAAGCCTGCCCCTCCTGCCCCTGTGCACCTTGCCTACCCACCCCAGCTAAGATGCCAGATCCCCAGCATCACAAGCCTGGCAGTGTGCAAGTAGCCCAGACAGGCCACCCCACCCCACAGTGAATCCCGCCCCTAGGAGAGGGGAAGAGAAGGCACGCACCAGTCTGACTGTGGCCCCAGCGGTGGGCTGGGGGCAGACATCAGGTCTGACTGCGGCTCCGCCCACCACCTCCAGTTATACACCACAGCACAGGGGAAGTGCCCTGCAGGTCCCCACCACGCCAGGGACTATCCAAAATGACCAAGCGGAAGAATTCCCCTCAGAAGAATCTCCAGGAAATAACAACAGCTAATGAGCTGATCAAAAAGGATTTAAATAATATAACAGAAAGTGAATTTAGAATAATAGTCATAAAATTAATCGCTGGGCTTGAAAACAGTATAGCTGACAGCAGAGAATCTCTTGCTACAGAGATCAAGGGACTAAGGAACAGTCACGAGGAGCTGAAAAACGCTTTAAATGAAATGCATAACAAAATGGAAACCACCACAGCTCGGATTGAAGAGGCAGAGGAGAGAATAGGTGAACTAGAAGATAAAGTTATGGAAAAAGAGGAAGCTGAGAAAAAGAGAGATAAAAAAATCCAGGAGTATGAGGGGAAAATTAGAGAACTAAGTGATACACTAAAAAGAAATAATATACGCATAATTGGTATCCAAGAGGAGGAAGAGAGAGGGAAAGGTGCTGAAGGGGTACTTGAAGAAATAATAGCTGAGAACTTCCCTGAACTGGGGAAGGAAAAAGGCATTGAAATCCAAGAGGCACAAAGAACTCCCTTCAGACGTAACTTGAATCGATCTTCTGCACGACATATCATAGTGAAACTGGCAAAATACAAGGATAAAGAGAAAATTCTGAAAGCAGCAAGGGGTAAACGTGCCCTCACATATAAAGGGAGACCTATAAGACTCGTGACTGATCTCTCTTTTGAAACTTGGCAGGCCAGAAAGAGTTGGCACGAGATTTTCAGTTTGCTAGACAGAAAAAATATGCAGCCGAGAATCCTTTATCCAGCAAGCCTGTCATTTAGAATAGAAGGAGAGATAAAGGTCTTCCCAAACAAACAAAAACTGAAGGAATTTGTCACCACTAAACCAGCCCTCCAAGAGATCCTAAGGGGGACCCTGTGAGACAAAGTACCAAAGACATCACTACAAGCATAAAACATACAGACATCACAATGACTCTAAACCCATATCTTTCTATAATAACACTGAATGTAAATGGATTAAATGCGCCAACCAAAAGACATAGGGTATCAGAATGGATAAAAAAACAAGACCCATCTATTTGCTGTCTACAAGAGACTCATTTTAGACCTGAGGACACCTTTAGATTGAGAGTGAGGGGATGGAGAACTATTTATCATGCTACTGGAAGCCAAAAGAAAGCTGGAGTAGCCATACTTCTATCAGACAAACTAGACTTTAAATTAAAGGCTGTAACAAGAGATGAAGAAGGACATTATATAATAGTGACAGGGTCTATCCATCAGGAAGAGCTAACAATTATGAATGTCTATGCGCCGAATACCGGAGCGCCCAAATATATAAAACAATTACTCATAAACACAAGCAACCTTATTGATAAGAATGTGGTAATTGCAGGGGACTTTAACACCCCACTTACAGAAATGGATAGATCATCTAGACACACGGTCAATAAAGAAACAAGGGCCCTGAATGAGACATTGGATCAGATGGACTTGACAGATATATTTAGAACTCTGCATCCCAAAGCAACAGAATATACTTTCTTCTCGAGTGCACATGGAACATTCTCCAAGATAGATCATATACTGGGTCACAAAACAGCCCTTCATAAGTTTACAAGAATTGAAATCATACCATGCATACTTTCAGACCACAATGCTATGAAGCTTGAAATCAACCACAGAAAAAAGTCTGGAAAACCCCCAAAAGCATGGAGGTTAAAGAACACCCTACTAACGAATGAGTGGGTCAACCAGGCAATTCGAGAAGAAATTAAAAAATATATGGAAACAAACGAAAATGAAAATACAACAATCCAAACGCTTTGGGACGCAGCGAAGGCAGTCCTGAGAGGAAAATACATTGCAATCCAGGCCTATCTCAAGAAACAAGAAAAATCCCAAATACAAAATCTAACAGCACACCTAAAGGAAATAGAAGCAGAACAGCAAAGGCAGCCTAAACCCAGCAGAAGAAGAGAAATAATAAAGATCAGAGCAGAAATAAACAATATAGAATCTAAAAAAACTGTAGAGCAGATCAACGAAACCAAGAGTTGGTTTTTTGAAAAAATAAACAAAATTGACAAACCTCTAGCCAGGCTTCTCAAAAAGAAAAGGGAGATGACCCAAATAGATAAAATCATGAATGAAAATGGAATGATTACAACCAATCCCTCAGAGATACAAACAATTATCAGGGAATACTATGAAAAATTATATGCCAACAAATTGGACAACCTGGAAGAAATGGACAAATTCCTGAACACCCACACTCTTCCAAAACTCAATCAGGAGGAAATAGAAAGCTTGAACAGACCCATCACCAGCGAAGAAATTGAATTGGTTATCAAAAATCTCCCAACAAATAAGAGTCCAGGACCAGATGGCTTCCCAGGGGAGTTCTACCAGATGTTTAAAGCAGAGATAATACCTATCCTTCTCAAGCTATTCCAAGAAATAGAAAGGGAAGGAAAACTTCCAGACTCATTCTATGAAGCCAGTATTACTTTGATTCCTAAACCAGACAGAGACCCAGTAAAAAAAAGAGAACTACAGGCCAATATCCCTGATGAATACGGATGCCAAAATTCTCAATAAGATACTAGCAAATCGAATTCAACGGCATATAAAAAGAATTGTTCACCATGATCAAGTGGGATTCATTCCTGGGATGCAGGGCTGGTTCAACATTCGCAAATCAATCAACGTGATACATCACATTAACAAAAAAAAAGAGAAGAACCATATGATCCTGTCAATCGATGCAGAAAAGGCCTTTGACAAAATCCAGCACCCTTTCTTAATAAAAACCCTTGAGAAAGTCGGGATAGAAGGAACATACTTAAAGCTCATAAAAGCCATTTATGAAAAGCCCACAGCTAACATCATCCTCAACGGGGAAAAACTGAGAGCTTTTTCCCTGAGATCAGGAACACGACAGGGATGCCCACTCTCACCGCTGTTGTTTAACATAGTGCTGGAAGTTCTAGCATCAGCAATCAGACAACAAAAGGAAATCAAAGGCATCCAAATTGGCAAAGATGAAGTCAAGCTTTCGCTTTTTGCAGATGACATGATATTATACATGGAAAATCCGATAGACTCCACCAAAAGTCTGCTAGAACTGATACATGAATTCAGCAAAGTTGCAGGATACAAAATCAATGTACAGAAATCAGTTGCATTCTTATACACTAACAATGAAGCAACAGAAAGACAAATAAAGAAACTGATCCCATTCACAATTGCACCAAGAAGCATAAAATACCTAGGAATAAATCTAACCAAAGATGTAAAGGATCTGTATGCTGAAAACTATAGAAAGCTTATGAAGGAAATTGAAGAAGATTTAAAGAAATGGAAAGACATTCCCTGCTCATGGATTGGAAGAATAAATATTGTCAAAATGTCAATACTACCCAAAGCTATCTACACATTCAATGCAATCCCAATCAAAATTGCACCAGCATTCTTCTCGAAACTAGAACAAGCAATCCTAAAATTCATATGGAACCACAAAAGACCCCAAAGAGCCAAAGTCATTTTGAAGAAGAAGACCAAAGCAGGAGGCATCACAATCCCAGACTTTAGCCTCTACTACAAAGCTGTCATCATCAAGACAGCATGGTATTGGCACAAAAACAGACACATAGACCAATGGAATAGAATAGAAACCCCAGAACTAGACCCACAAACGTATGGCCAACTCATCTTTGACAAAGCAGGAAAGAACATCCAATGGAAAAAAGACAGTCTCTTTAACAAATGGTGCTGGGAGAACTGGACAGCAACATGCAGAAGGTTGAAACTAGACCACTTTCTCACACCATTCACAAAAATAAACTCAAAATGGATCAAGGACCTGAATGTGAGACAGGAAACCATCAAAACCCTAGAGGAGAAAGCAGGAAAAGACCTCTCTGACCTCAGCCGTAGCAATCTCTTACTCGACACATCCCCAAAGGCAAGGGAATTAAAAGCAAAAGTGAATTACTGGGACCTTATGAAGATAAAAAGCTTCTGCACAGCAAAGGAAACAACCAACAAAACTAAAAGGCAACCAACGGAATGGGAAAAGATATTTGCAAATGACATATCGGACAAAGGGCTAGTATCCAAAATCCATAAAGAGCTCACCAAACTCCACACCCGAAAAGCAAATAACCCAGTGAAGAAATGGGCAGAAAACATGAATAGACACTTCTCTAAAGAAGACATCCGGATGGCCAACAGGCACATGAAAAGATGTTCAGCGTCGCTCCTTATCAGGGAAATACAAATCAAAACCACACTCAGATATCACCTCACGCCAGTCAGAGTGGCCAAAATGAACAAATCAGGAGACTCTAGATGCTGGAGAGGATGTGGAGAAACGGGAACCCTCTTGCACTGTTGGTGGGAATGCAAATTGGTGCAGCCGCTCTGGAAAGCAGTGTGGAGGTTCCTCAGAAAATTAAAAATAGACCTACCCTATGACCCAGCAATAGCACTGCTAGGAATATATCCAAGGGACACAGGAGTACTGATGCATAGGGGCACTTGTACCCCAATGTTCATAGCAGCACTCTCAACAATAGCCAAATTATGGAAAGAGCCTAAATGTCCATCAACTGATGAATGGATAAAGAAATTGTGGTTTATATACAC
>NW_024419824.1:0-4268 GCF_014898765.1 Herpailurus yagouaroundi
ATAAAGTTATGGAAAAAGAGGAAGCTGAGAAAAAGAGAGATAAAAAAATCCAGGAGTATGAGGGGAAAAGTAGAGAACTAAGTGATACACTAAAAAGAAATAATATACACATAATTGGTATCCCAGAGGAGGAAGAGAGAGGGAAAGGTGCTGAAGGGGTACTTGAAGAAATTATAGCTGAGAACTTCCCTGAACTGGGGAAGGAAAAAGGCATTGAAATCCAAGAGGCACAAGGGCGCCTGGGTGGCGCAGTCGGTTAAGCGTCCGACTTCAGCCAGGTCACGATCTCGCGGTCCGTGAGTTCGAGCCCCGCGTCAGGCTCAGGGCTGATGGCTCGGAGCCTGGAGCCTGTTTCCGATTCTGTGCCTCCCTCTCTCTCTGCCCCTCCCCCGTTCATGCTTTGTCTCTCTCTGTCCCAAAAATAAAATAAACGTTGAAAAAAAAAATTTAAAAAAAAAAAAAAAAAGAAATCCAAGAGGCACAGAGAACTCCCTTCAGACGTAACTTGAATCAATCTTCTGCAGGACATATCATAGTGAAACTGGCAAAATACAAGGACAAAGAGAAAATTCTGAAAGCAGCAAGGGATAAACGTGCCCTCACATATAAAGGGAGACCTATAAGACTCGTGACTGATCTATCTACTGAAACTTGGCAGGCCAGAAAGGAATGGCAGGAAATCTTCAATGTGTTGAACAGAAAAAATATGCAGCTGAGAATGCTTTATCCAGCAAGTCTGTCATTTAGAATAGAAGGAGAGATAAAGGTCTTCCCAAACAAACAAAAACTGAAGGAATTTGTCACCACTAAACCAGCCCTACAAGACATCCTAAGGGGGACCCTGTGAGACAAAGTACCAGAGACATCACTACAAGCATAAAACATACAGACATCACAATGACTCTAAACCCGTATCTTTCTATAATAACACTGAGTGTAAATGGATTACATGCGCCAACCAAAAGACATAGGGTATCAGAATGGATAAAAAAACAAGACCCATCTATTTTCTGTCTACAAGAGACTCATTTTAGACATGAGGACACCTTTAGATTGAGAGTGAGGGGATGGAGAACTATTTATCATGCTACTGGAAGCCAAAAGAAACCTGGAGTAGCCATACTTGTATCAGACAAACTAGACTTTCAATTAAAGGCTGTAACAAGAGATGAAGAAGGACATTATATAACAGTGACAGGGTCTATCCATCAGGAAGAGCTAACAGTGATAAATGTTTATGTGCCGAATACCAGAGCCCCCAAATATATAAAACAATTACTCATAAACATAAGCAACCTTATTCATAAGAATGTGGTAATTGCAGGGGACTTTAACACCCCACGTACAGAAATGAATAGATCATCTAGACACACGGACAATAAAGAAACAAGGGCCCTGAATGAGACATTGGATCAGATGGACTTGACAGATCTATTTAGAACTCTTCATCCCAAAGCAACAGAATATACTTTCTTCTCGAGTGCACATGGAACATTCTCCAAGATAGATCATATACTGGGTCACAAAACAGCCCTTCATAAGTTTACAAGAATTGAAATCATACCATGCATACTTTCAGACCACAATGCTATGAAGCTTGAAATCAACCACAGAAAAAAGTCTGGAAAACCTCCAAAAGCATGGAGGTTAAAGAACACCCTACTAACGAATGAGTGGGTCAACCAGGCAATTCGAGAAGAAATTAAAAAATATATGGAAACAAACGAAAATGAAAATACAACAATCCAAACGCTTTGGGACGCAGCGAAGGCAGTCCTGAGAGGAAAATACATTGCAATCCAGGCCTATCTCAAGAAACAAGAAAAATCCCAAATACAAAATCTAACAGCACACCTAAAGGAAATAGAAGCAGAACAGCAAAGGCAGCCTAAACCCAGCAGAAGAAGAGAAATAATAAAGATCAGAGCAGAAATAAACAATATAGAATCTAAAAAAACTGTAGAGCAGATCAACGAAACCAAGAGTTGGTGTTTTGAAAAAATAAACAAAATTGACAAACCTCTAGCCAGGCTTCTCAAAAAGAAAAGGGAGATGACTCAAATAGATAAAATCATGAATGAAAATGGAATTATTACAACCAATCCCTCAGAGATACAAACAATTATCAGGGAATACTATGAAAAATTATATGCCAACATATTGGACAACCTGGAAGAAATGGACAAATTCCTAAACACCCACACGCTTCCAAAACTCAATCAGGAGGAAATAGAAAGCTTGAACAGACCCATAACCAGCAAAGAAATTGAATCGGTTATCAAAAATCTCCCAACAAATAAGAGTTCAGGGCCAGATGGCTTCCCAGGGGAGTTCTACCAGACGTTTAAAGTAGAGATAATACCTATCTTTCTTAAGCTATTCCAAGAAATAGAAGGGGAAGGAATACTTCCAGACTCATTCTATGAAGCCAGTATTACTTTGATTCCGAAACCAGACAGGGACCCAGTAAAAAAAGAGAACTACAGGCCAATATCCCTGATGAATATGGATGCAAAAATTCTCAATAAGATACTAGCAAATCGAATTCAACGGCATATAAAAAGAATTGTTCACCATGATCAAGTGGGATTCATTCCTGGGATGCAGGGCTGGTTCAACATTCGCAAATCAATCAACGTGATACATCACATTAACAAAAAAAAAGAGAAGAACCATATGATCCTGTCAATCGATGCAGAAAAGGCCTTTGACAAAATCCAGCACCCTTTCTTAATAAAAACCCTTGAGAAAGTCGGGATAGAAGGAACATACTTAAAGATCATAAAAGCCATTTATGAAAAGCCCACAGCTAACATCATCCTCAACGGGGAAAAACTGAGAGCTTTTTCCCTGAGATCAGGAACACGACAGGGATGCCCACTCTCACCGCTGTTGTTTAACATAGTGCTGGAAGTTCTAGCATCAGCAATCAGACAACAAAAGGAAATCAAAGGCATCCAAATTGGCAAAGATGAAGTCAAGCTTTCGCTTTTTGCAGATGACATGCTATTATACATGGAAAATCCGACAGACTCCACCAAAAGTCTGCTAGAACTGATACATGAATTCAGCAAAGTTGCAGGATACAAAATCAATGTACAGAAATCAGTTGCATTCTTATACACTAACAATGAAGCAACAGAAAGACAAATAAAGAAACTGATCCCATTCACAATTGCACCAAGAAGCATAAAATACCTAGGAATAAATCTAACCAAAGATGTAAAGGATCTGTATGCTGAAAACTATAGAAAGCTTATGAAGGTAATTGAAGAAGATTTAAAGAAATGGAAAGACATTCCCTGCTCATGGATTGGAAGAATAAATATTGTCAAAATGTCAATACTACCCAAAGCTATCTACACATTCAATGCAATCCCAATCAAAATTGCACCAGCATTCTTCTCGAAACTAGAACAAGCAATCCTAAAATTCATATGGAACCACAAAAGGCCCCGAATAGCCAAAGTAATTTTGAAGAAGAAGACCAAAGCAGGAGGCATCACAATCCCAGACTTTAGCCTCTACTACAAAGCTGTCATCATCAAGAAAGCATGGTACTGGCACAAAAACAGACACATAGACCAATGTAATAGAATAGAAACCCCACTACTAGACCCACAAATGTATGGCCAACTCATCTTTGACAAAGCAGGAAAGAACATCCAATGGAAAAAAGACAGTCTCTTTAACAAATGGTGCTGGGAGAACTGGACAGCAACATGCAGGAGGTTGAAACTAGACCACTTTCTCACACCATTCATAAGAGTAAACTCAAAATGGATATAGGACCTGAATGTGAGACAGGAAACCATCGAAATCTTAGAGGAGAAAGCAGGAAAAGACCTCTCTGACCTCAGCCATATAAAGTATTTTTAAATGACATGAAGATTCAGTACAAGTAATAGTAAGCTGGTGATATGCATTATACACTACTTTGTATATCTTCTCTCTTTCAATCACAATAGCTCTTCTAAAAAAATATTCTTCCAATTACCACAGATGAGATTAAGACCCAGGAAAGTTAAGAAATACTGTAGGGTCACACAAAGACACAAAAGACACAGAAAGGGGAGAATCAAAACTCTAACTCAAGCTTTTTGGATGCTAAGACCCACTTGATGTGCACAATTATTCCCAGGTGCTTCCTCCTGATTCCTTTCCCCTTTTTCTCACTTATCCAGCCCTCTGGTTTTCAGACCATCTCCTTTTCACGCTTTCAGCAGCTCCTCATTCCACAAGCCACTCCCCAGATTCTCTGGCTCACT
>NW_024419825.1:0-1097 GCF_014898765.1 Herpailurus yagouaroundi
TACTCCAGCTTTCTTTTGGCTTCCAGTAGCATGATAAATAGTTCTCCATCCCCTCACTCTCAATCTAAAGGTGTCCTCAGGTCTAAAATGAGTCTCTTGTAGACAGCAAATAGATGGGTCTTGTTTTTTTATCCATTCTGATACCCTATGTCTTTTGGTTGGCTCATTTAATCCATTTACATTCAGTGTTATTATAGAAAGATATGGGTTTAGAGTCATTGTGATGTCTGTATGTTTTATGCTTGTAGTGATATCTCTGGTACTTTGTCTCACAGGGTCCCCCTTAGGATCTCTTGGAGGGCTGGTTTAGTGGTGACACATTCCTTCAGTTTTTGTTTGCTTGGGAAGACCTTTATCTCTCCTTCTATTCTAAATGACAGACTTGCTGGATAAAGGATTCTCGGCTGCATATTTTTTCTGTCTAGCACACTGAAAATCTCGTGCCAATTCTTTCTGGCCTGCCAAGTTTCAAAAGAGAGATCAGTCACGAGTCTTATAGGTCTCCCTTTATATGTGAGGGCACGTTTACCCCTTGCTGCTTTCAGAATTTTCTCTTTATCCTTGTATTTTGCCATTTCACTATGATATGTCGTGCAGAAGATCGATTCAAGTGACGTCTGAGGGAGTTCTCTGTGCCTCTTGGATTTCAATGCCTTTTTCCTTCCCCACTTCAGGGAAGTTCTCAGCTATTATTTCTTCAAGTACCCCTTCAGCACCTTTCCCTCTCTCTTCCTCCTCTGGGATGCCAATTATGCGTATATTATTTCTTTTTAGTGTATCACTTAGTTCTCTAATTTTCCCCTCATACTCCTGGATTTTTTATCTCTCTTTTTCTCAGCTTCCTCTTTTTCCATAACTTTATCTTCTAGTTCACCTATTCTCTCCTCTGCCTCTTCAATCCGAGCCGTGGTGGTTTCCATTTTGTTATGCATTTCATTTAAAGCGTTTTTCAGCTCCTCGTGACTGTTCCTTAGTCCCTTGATCTCTGTAGCAAGAGATTCTCTACTGTCAGCTATACTGTTTTCAAGCCCAGCGATTAATTTTATGACAATTATTCTAAATTCACTTTCTGTTATATTATTTAAATCCTTTTTGAT
>NW_024419826.1:0-1069 GCF_014898765.1 Herpailurus yagouaroundi
GACTCCACACTGTCAACATGGAGCCCGACTTGGGCTTGAACCCACAATCCATGAGATCATGACCTGAGGTGAAACCAAGAGTCAGACACTTAACCAAGTGACCCTCCCCATGCGACCTTCATGATCATTTATTTGACCTCATTCTATTTGACTTGCCATCAGCACTTGATCAATTTGATACCTCTTTCCTTGAAACACATTCCTTACCAGGCTTCCTGGACTCGAGAGCCTCCTCATGTCTCGCTAACTCTTTCAGTGGCCACTGTGTCTAGTTTCCTTCGTGAGGTTTTCCACATCTTGCAGAACTTTAAGAGTTAGAGACCCCAGAGCCCAGTCCTTGCATGTATTCTCGCTCATCCATTCTCACTCCCTAGCTGATCTCATGCGATCGCATGCTAAGTAACCCAGACTAGAGTCCACACTAAACTTCTTACTTTAACTCCAGATGCCTATATCTAACTACATTCACAAAAAGGCAGCTTGGATGTCTGATAAGCATCTCAAAATCACCATGTCAAAAGAGCAAGTCGTGATGTTTCCCCTAAAACCCATGATCTCTAACAGACAACTAAAAACTACCACCAACCTGTGGTCCAGTCCAAAAAAACAAATAGAAAACAAAAACAAAAACAAACAAAACAACAAAACAAAACAAAAAAACCAACCTTGGTGTCATCCTTTATATGTTTTTCATACCTTTTATTCAAACCACAAGCAATCCTATTATAACCACATTTATAATATACACATGATCATAATTATCTCACTATGTCCCCTTCTTCCATCCTTATTCAGGATGGAAGTTATTTCAGGATTACTATAGTAACCTCCTTCTTTTGTTGCTGTTGTTCCTTGTATGCTTGCTTCCCACTCCATCCTGCTCCCCAGACAGTAATCAGAGTGATTTGTTTAACATACAAATTAGGGTCACTTGGGTGGCTCAGGTGGTTAGCCATCGGTCTCTTGATTTTGGCTCAGGTCATGATCCAGAAATCATGACGTCATGGAGTCAGAACCTGCATTAGGATCTCTGCTAGGCATGAATTAGGCATGGAGCCTGTTTGAGATT
>NW_024419826.1:1169-1504 GCF_014898765.1 Herpailurus yagouaroundi
TCTATCTCTGTCTCTGTCTCTGTCTCTCTAAACTGCTGCGGGCACTCTCATTAAATTAAATAGATAGATAGATAGATAGATAGATAGATAGATAGATAGATAGATAGATAGATAGATAGATAGATAGATAGATAGATGGATGGATGGATGGATGGATGGATGGATGGATGGATGGATGGATGGATGGATGGATGGATGGATGGATGGTGGATGGATGGATGGATGGATGGATGGATGGATGGATGGATGGTGGGTGGATGGATGGATGGATGGATGGATGGATGGATGAATAAATAAATAAATAAATAAATAAATAAATAAATAAATAAATAAAT
>NW_024419826.1:1514-4818 GCF_014898765.1 Herpailurus yagouaroundi
AATAAATAAATAAATAAATAAATAAATAAATAAATAAATAAATAAATAAATAAATAAATAAAACTCAAATGTGAATTTGGTCAGACTATTCAACTGACTTTCCATCTCATCGAAAATAAAAGTCAAAGTCCTTATAATGACTTTCACATTCCTCATGATGTGCACCCCATATATGCCCCTCTGACGAAAGAAATAAATGAGTAAATGAGTGAATGGTTGGTAGAGAAGAGGAACATAAGATTAGATTAACCCAAAAATTCATCAGATGATGACCAACGTTCTAACTAAGCCAAGAAGTGTCTTCAGGTTTATTTGAATACAATGGGTAGTCATCAACGTCATTCGGGCACAATATCTATCTCCTGTTAACTGTTTCTAGGATTTAATTCATATGTCACCTTCTACATTAATCTTCACTCTTTACCAATCTCCCATTCCCACATGAAATCCATCCAAAGGAAACTTTGCTATCCTTTAAAATGTGAAATTTGCAAACTTCCATGTCTTGCTCTTTCTCTCTTTTTTTTTTTTTTTTCCTGCCTGCAATGCCCTTCCTAACTCTGTTGATTTGAAATATGTCTTCTCTAGAAGACTCACTTAAAGTGACTCTCATTTTTGTAAAGCACTCCCTGGGTGCCCTAGTGAATCATGTGTTTTCTTCTTTGCAATTCCAGGGTACATTTATCCACCTCTATTACAGATGTTATCAACTCAGTATACTTTATTTGTTTACACAGTGGCAAATCCCTGGATAACAAGGTCAATTGGTAGTTCTAGGTAAGACCTCTGTTCTTTGTATACAGTGCCTACAACCTAGTACGTGCTCAATGCATTCTTGATGAATGGAAATGAGGCAGGAGAATGGAATGAAAATTAGTAGAGGGAATATATTAGAGAAACCAGGAGAGTCAAATGTTATCAAAAACAAAAGAAGAGGTATTTTCAAGAGGTAAGGAGTCGTCCGTTCTTTAGAGTTTGGTGTTTTGTTGTACTTGAGTTTGAAATAAGCTACAGGTATCATTGCATTTAACAAGTAGGAGGTATGTGGAAATAAAATAGTCAAATTTCAGTAGCATATGGCAGAAATTACCTTGTATCGAAGCAGTGACTTGATATGAGGAATTGTGTGTTCAAACCATCAAGAGAAGTGTTAGTTAAGTAGTGTGTACACTGCACTCTCAGAATCCAAGGACAACCCTGCAGAATTGTCTTGGCGAAATAACCCCTGCAGACTCACTGGTCTGTCCAGGCAGACTCACTGGTGTTCTGGGCCTAGGGTATCACTAGGTAAGAGTCAAGTGTCAGTAGGTTCGGTTCTTAACTGGAAAAATCCACTTCTGAGATTATTTGGGTTTCTGACAATTAAGTTCCTTGCAGTTATACAACTGAGGTCTTCATTTTCAGATTGTGGGATGGCCAGCCAAAGAAAACACTCTGCTTTGCATGGGTTTATGATACATGGGTTCATGATGATAATAGGTTGATCCAGAAAATCTGTCTCTATAATACAACACGATTATAGAAATGGTCTCTCTTCATATTCATTGGTTGTCAGCTTTAAGGTATGGAACATTGGGGGCTATTTTTTTTTCTTTAGAATAATGTAATACCACATTCTGTTTAAAAAAAAAACAGCTGTAGAACCAATAGATAATACATTTCACCTTCTGAATTAGTAAGATTCAACAGAGAAAAATTCTGTTTCTCATTTATATATATAATATATATTATAATATATAATATATTTATATTATTTATATAAATACATTAACATAAAATATGAATGTATGATTATAAATATATTTATATATTTATGAATGATTTATTTAATTTATTTATTTATTTATGTATTTATCTATGTATTTATTTATTCATTATAATAAATTGGCTCCCATTAATGTGGATGCTGACAAGTCCCAAGATCTTCAGGATGTGTTGGCTAGCTGGAAACCCACGAGATCTGATGGCATAGTTCTTGTCCAATGGCTGGCAGGCTTGAATCTCAGGTAGAGCTGCTGTTTCAGTCTGAATCTGGGGAAGAGGCCAATGTCCCAGTTGAAAGACATTCAGGCAGGCAAGAGTAATTCCCTTGTATCCCTGGGAGAATCACCCTTATTCTATTCAGGGCTTCTCACTGATTACAGAAGGCCCACTTACATTAGGAAAATAATCTGTTTACTCACAGTACAGACTCAAGTATTTCCCATCACAAAACACCAGAAAAAAGTTGCACCAAGCATCTGGACCTCTGTGGCCTAGTAAAGTTGACACATACAATTAGCCATCATATCTTCCAAATTTCATGCAAGCGCATGAAGCGGATGCACCTAAGCCCTATCAAGAACACAAGCTACAGAGGCACCAGGCAGCTTGATATAGTGCATTAGCAGAGCGTCTTTCAAATATTTTATCCCCAATCTACTGTAAGGAATACATATTTCGCCACAGCCCAGTATAAGCATACACATCCACATCCACATCCACATCCACATCCACATCCACATCCACATCCACATACACATACACATACACATACACATACACATACATATAAAAAAATGAAATAAACAACATTTCATGAATTATTGGTTATCCGTACTAAGGGTAAATGTACTTTTATATTTTCTTATTGGTTCTATTTAATTTTAATACACTCTTCCCTTGATCCACACCTTCATGACCTTCCAAAAAACAAGGCATCATTAGTAAGGTGTACTGATTTTGAGGGTCAATCTTTAGGAAGTAATATTCCTTCAGTTATATGTTTCACAATGTCTGACATGCAATACTCTCTTTGTTAAGGTGAATTAAATACAGAAAATGGGCTTTCAATTCAGTCTTAAGACATCCTAAGAAAATTGCGAATCCTTTTATCAGGGTAGGTCCATAACTATCGAACAAAATGAAACAACAGGTACCAAGAGATGCCCTTGGATGTCTCCAACCCTATTCAGGAAGGCTAAGTTTACAAGCCCACTGAAACACAGGGGACCATTTCTTTCTTGGGGAAAATGACCAAAACGGAATGTTCAAGTGCAAAGAGCAGACAGGACTAATTATTACAAAGACGTGTTGAACCATGTAGAAATTGTCCACTTCTATGCCACTTATAATTAGTGCTTGTCTCCCTCGGATTATCATGTCAATGCATAAGGCACAGTTAGGGAACATTGTTACCTAAAATGGCAGCTCTCAGGTTTCATGTTTCTGTTATACACCCCCATAGGTTGAACTGTGTCTCTGCAATAGTTAAGGCTCTAGAGAAGAATTCACCCACTTTGCACCACTCACTCTCCCTGATTAA
>NW_024419827.1:0-5702 GCF_014898765.1 Herpailurus yagouaroundi
TTCTCTTTTGTCTCCCTAGAAAACCAAAGTTTTTGTGTTTTGCCTTTATCGCGTCTTTGGTTACTTAAAAAAGGTTAAAACTTCTCAATATTAAAGGAGCTACGTTTTACTCACAGCTATATAACCCTACATATTTGCCTTTAAAATCTTCATGGCACCTTGGTTAAATAAATAATTAAGTTTCAAGTTTCATAATGACCAATAATCCTATTTAGACATGTACTTTAAAACTTTCTGAGGGTTGGGGCACCTGGGTGGCTCATTTGGTTAAGCGTCTGCCTTCAGCTCAGGTCATGATCTCACAGTTTGTTAGTTCGAGCCCTGTGTCGGGCTCTGGCTGACAGCTCAGAGCCTGGAGCCTGCTTTGGATTCTCGGTTTCCTTCTCTCTCTGGCCCTCCCCCACTTGTGCTCTCTTTCTCTCAAAATAAATAACTGTAAAACTTTCTGAGGGTTTTAACAAACTTCCTCAAGATGTGAATTGTAAATGAAGTCTTTTTGACTAATTAGACTTTTTGGTTGGTATGTTAAATTCCTTGGAAAGAACTCTCAAATAATGATAAACCTTAGGTTGTATTGCTTGGGTCAATGCTGTAACTGTTCAAATATATATGTGAAATTCCTGCAGTTTTAATATGCTTTGATCATAAGGTTATGACTTGATATTCTGATTATTGAAGTGTTCTGTGTTACAGAAATAACTGAATTTTCTTGTCAAGTGCATTACAGTGTTTTGTCACTTGCAAAATGAGTTTCATCTTCAAGGAGGTTCATAAAAAGAACTCTTAAAAAAAAACAAATACAGCTTTTTGATATCTTTAAAATCATAAAAGTGAAATGGGCAACAATTTCTAGAACTAAAAAGCTGCATTCAAAGTGAACAAAAGATTACTAACATGACACTAAGTGAACTGAAAAAAATTGTAATTTTTATGACTTTTGTTTGGAACATTACTGGTTCTCTAATGTTTGCTCTTCCAGATTAGGAAGAGTTCAGGCTCACACAACAGGAAAAGAAGGTCTTGACCTTACAAAGACTTGACCTTGCATGTGGATACTCATCGACTACTCCAGCCAGAGGGACGAAACTCTTTCCTCACTACCGCCATCTCTGCAACAGCTCAGACAATGAGAAGCCACCACATTTCAAACCACCATTTTACACCAATGGACTTTTAATCGGACTTTCCTACTTACCCTTTTTCTCCTTAAAAAAAGCATCCCCCCCCGACTTTGTTTCCTGTCCTTGCTTATGGTTTTGCCACGGCTTGTATGTCCCAGAGTACAATTTTTCATTCCTGAATAAAACCATCTTCTTTTGGTAAAATAACTGGCAGTTTCTATTTTTAAGGTTAACAATTCTTGGTGATCAGAAGTGGGCTCCAGAGAAGACCCCAACTGCTCCAGAGCTGGCTAGCCAACAGGTGCAGTACCCATGGACATTTCCGAGCTGCTTTCATGCCTACCCTGGGGCTTTAAGGACAAGTTTTCTCCTGGTTTTCAAGCTCCACACCTCATGTCTCAGTTCTCCAAGATGTATTTGAGATCTATTTACGATGTTTTTTTTTTTTTTCTTTAATCATCTCAGAGGGTACTCATTTGGCCTTAAGTCTAAAGGAACTGTGCTAGCTTTTGGTCTAGTTCCTGTTTTGAATGAGACTGCTCCTAATGGAACTGGACTAGCCCTCACTCTGAGTCCTTTTCAAAATCAGACCTTTCCAGTTGGAACTGTGCCAGTAGGAATTGTGACGGCCTTTGTTCCTATTTCCCTTTGCAACTGGACTGTTCCCATTGGAACTCTGCCTGTTGGAACTGTGTTAGCTTTCAGTCTATGATCTTTTTGGGGCTCAACTGTTCTCTCTGGAACTGTGCTGGCCTTTGGTCTGATTCCTTCTGGAAACAGGCTGTCCCTGAAAACCTTCTAAGAAATGGGATCCCAGACATCAAAATGCTTTGAGGGCATCCTGCCTACTGGGACTCTGGATGGTTTTATGTTTAAAAACTATGGTCCCTCTCTGTATGCACATTTATAAATAAATAGACTGACTTAACCAGAAATAATTTAGAACTTCAATGGCCACGATGGGGAACTTTCAGTCATTTCAAACTTAATTTTCTCAAAGCTAAACTGGACAACCAGGGTTCTAAAATTGACAAAACTGAATGAGATGCTTATTTCAGTAGGCATTTTGAAGCTTCCAAATGCTATCAAGAATCAAAAATTACATCTCTCCTTGGGGTGCCTGGATGACTCAGTCGGTTGAGCGTCCGACTTTGGCTCAGGTCATGATCTCACGGTTTGCGAGTTTGACCCCGAGTTGGGCTCTGTGCTGACAGCTCACAGCCTGGAGCCTGCTTCGGATTCTGTGTCTCCCTCTCTCTCTGCTCCTCCCCTGCTCATACTCTGTCTCTCTCTCTCAAATATAAATCAAGATTAAAAAAAATTTTTTTTCAATTATATCTCTCCAAATACAATCTTAATGATGCAAGCATAGATTAAAAAGACAAAAAGGGGCTTCTGAGTTCTCTTCTTCCCTTCCCCCACCTTCTCTGTCTACAGAGAGGAGGCAGTCACCTTGTGCTCAGGCCACACCTCAGGCCCTGCCTCTGGTGCCCATCTTCCTCTGACATAGTGTGTAAGGCCATGACTAAGGCCTCCCATTTTTCTTAAGGCTCCTTTCCTGTTTTTTTGTTTTGTTTTGATCTCAGTTGTAATGTCCCCAATTGGCAGCTCATACCACCTCCTCCAGGGTCCCTTCCAGGCCAATCGCCAATTTTTGCATCTTCCTCTGAATATCTGGGGGCAAATGAGTGACACATTTGTCATGTAAAATCATCTCAGCCTCAGGGGTGTCAGGGGAGATAGCCATATATTTCATGAGAGCCTCCCTAAACCTCTCTAGGCAGGCCATCGGGCTCCCATTTTGTGTTTGTAAAATAGTGGCTAATTTAACATAATTCAAGGGCTTAACCTTAGACCTCCTTAATGTCTCTAAAGCACAAGCTTGGAAGTGGTGGCAATACCATTTCTTAATGGGATGGTCATAGTCTCAATTAGGATCTTGGGATGTAATTACCTGGACCCCAGTAGGAAACCAAAAGTTCCCTATAGGGCCTCCAACCCCATGATAATTAGCGAGTTGTCTTTATCTTTTTCTTTCAGAATTTATGGATCAAAATCATCCCAACTTTTCAGAATGCATCCCACAGGAGTATTGGCCTTGGTTGGAGAATTGCCCATCTATAGGAAAAGGAGGAAGAGGCACCCCTTATGTTAATTGTCCCATAGCTGGCCAGGAGAAGCTTCATGTCCTGATCCTGATAGTTGGACAGGAGAAGAAGCCTCATCTCCTGGCCCTGCATTTTGCCTGGCTACTCCACTGGCAGCCAAAAGCTTTGTCAGTCTCGTGAGGTGCTGGGAGCAGTCACTCTTGTCCAAGTTGACCCTACCTCCAAGAACTGACCTTGTCTTCCCTGATTTCTCCTATCGCTCTGTTTTCTGCCTGCAGGACTTTGGGGGTATCGACTACGACCAAGCAAGACTTCCCTGGTTTAGAAGGATGCACTCATTTTATTTTGGCCCAAGAATAATCATCTTTACAAATATATTTTAAAAGGCTTGTGAAAACCATTTTTTGTAAGGATAAAATTGGCTGCCCAGAGGGCTAAAAGGGCCAAAGGAGAGGTCTATTTCCTCGCCTTTTTCAGCAGTGCCCACAGAAATGTGTTCTAGCCATTTCGAGTATCTAGGCTGTTACAAATTGGAGGACACTGGGCTAAGTGTAGCAAAATGGCTCCTATGTATTCTAGTGAAAGCCCTTTATATATTATAGTGATCTATCCCTTAAATGGCACAGGCATCCATTCCTGTTCGAAACAGAAACAACCCAAATATGGAGCATTTGGAGTCCGGCAGCGAGGACACTGTCACCATCTCCCCAGCCTTTGGATCGAAGGAGGGCACATTTCAAGGCTTGAGTAAAACAAATCAAAAGGGCACGCTGTCCTGCTTTTTTGGTTAAAATCACATTCTCCCCCATCTTTTTGGGCAGACAGAAGTGGGGGAAAACCTTTGTTTACCTTTTTTTTTTTAGTCAAAAGCATACTGACAATCCAAGAAACCTGTGCTTTTTTAACAGATACTAGGGCAGAATTTTAATCTTATACCAGTGTACTTTTAAAATCCATTTATTTTAACCTTAGTCCATCCTGAGCACATACAAAATTTATTTCCAACGATTTCCCTTCACAAACCTTCTACAACTTTCCTTTCCTTTCAGCTTGTGACCTAAGCCCCTTTTCTCCAAGCAACCAGTCTCATTTGGGACAAAATTACCTTCTTATACCTTCAACAAAAATGTATTCCCCTTCCTTACATATATCCTACTTTTCTACATAGTAACTTTCTTATCAGTCTTAATTACATTAAGCAGAATTTTTTTTTCGTTTTTATTTCTTTTTGGGACAGAGAGAGACAGAGCATGAACGGGGAGGGGCAGAGAGAGAGGGAGACACAGAATCGGAAGCAGGCTCCAGGCTCCGAGCCATCAGCCCAGAGCCCGACGCGGGGCTCAAACTCACAGACCGCGAGATCGTGACCTGGCTGAAGTCAGGACGCTTAACCGACTGCGCCACCCAGGCGCCCCACATGAAGCAGAATTTTAACTCTTAAGAAACCTTAGTCTCCAATGAAAACTAAGTAGTAACCAATTGTGAACTGTTACAGAATTCGGCAGATGGCAAAATTATCAATTAAGCAAAAGCATGTTTTCCAAAAGACCCAAATATCCTTTGTTTCTGTGCAATAAGAAGTAAAAAGCACAAACCTATGTTTAGCAGTCAATGCTTTAGCACTTTATCTCGTTTGGAAAAGACCTAGATGTCCAATGAATTCAATTTCAACTGATCATGCTAGCAAAACTTCTAAGTTTCAGGTTGCCAAAGACTTTGAAAGCTATCTTAACAATTACCCACGAAAACTTTAAGAATTAATCATCATTTTAAGTCACCCTTTTGCGAAGAAATTGCAACAGAGATAACATAAGCTAATTTGACCTTCAGTAAAGCTAGATAGAATAAAAAGTTTTCTATTTAATGCTGACTCTATTTTTAATTAAACCAACAAACCTGAATTCATTTAAATACCAAAGTTTCTCTTGCATCCGCTTAAAAGACAATCAGTTTGTTCCCTATTGTCAGTTTTTACCTGGCACACTGGTGGGGAGATCTGAAGTGGTGGCCCAAGGGAATGCTCTTCGCTCCCTGACATCAGAGGGTGGGAGGAGAAACCAATGATGCCTGAGGCACTGAGGATGGTACAGCAGCCTGTTATGCAGGCCTCACCCAAGGTGGTGCAGAAACAGGAGAAGGGGGAGAAGAAGGCAGAAGAGGCAAGATTCTGCCCAAAAGCCTAAGGCAGATAAAAGCCCAGAGAGCAGACAGAGAGGTCTCCTGGTCCTAAAGTCTGTCAACGTGAACAGATGAGCAGACACCAGGTTTTTCCACCAAGTGGAATTAGGCAGTACATGTTGGGCTAGAGAAGACCGAGAACTTTCCCCAATTAAAAGGAGTTTCAGCAGTGGCTTGGGAATATTCTTTAAAGTCTCCATTCTGAGGTAGACTAACTAGAGATAGTTGGCTCTAATCACCATAGTCAATAACCCAGGGTGCTGAGGAAAGAAAAAAGGCAGGCCATCCCTAACAA
>NW_024419828.1:0-1282 GCF_014898765.1 Herpailurus yagouaroundi
TGGGGAGTACACAGATGAATGTTCTTAAAAAGAGGAGTCAGGTAAGATACACCGAGAAGGGACAGGGCACGGGGGCCAGCAAGCACCGAAGCCGGGCAGGATGGAGCCTCCCTGCTCCCGCTGAAATCTGCCCACGCACCGGGTGGTGTGGACACAGCGCTGGTCTCAAGTCAGGACTGGGAAAGGTGTCGCAGGAAGACAAGGAGGAGAATCAGCAGAATCCACGCCACTTCTTCCCACCGAGGACTCAAGCGACAGGGGTTAAGAGAAAGCAGAACATCAGAGATGTTGAGAAACACCATCAAGTGAAGCCACATCATCAGGAAGGAGGCAACAACCCCTCTTGGGCATGCGCCTGCTGCCCCTCTGCAGGGGCCATGGGGACAGACCCCTCCCGGTACCGCGGAGCACCCACCTGGGAGGTGGCAGGACTCGGCCAGCAAAAGGCGAGGAGGAAAGTGCGAAGTCACAATTACATTCAGAACACTCGATGTGACACACAAGAAAGGACCTTAAGGGCAGCAGTGAGGAGGGTAGAGTGGTCTCAAGGAGGAGCGTGTAGCGGTAGGAGAGTCAAGGGTATTCAGTGGGACCTGGTGGGTCTGTGGAAAGGCCTGCAAGCCCCGGAACATTCAGTATGGGGTGAGCACAGCCAAGGATGGCTAGCGCGTGTTCTCAGAGAGGCTACAACCCTCGGACATCTGCTCGGTGCTTGGTCTGTTTCTCAACTGACATTTCTTTTTTAAGCATAATTACATTCACCAAATCGAGTTTTAATAAACCATGTGCAACCTAATGTACCTGTGGGGAATTGGTCTGTTCCCAGAAACTCTCAGATGCCGAAGGCTTGCCCAGCTTTGGTGGGGAAAAAACAGAATCTTAGATGTAAAACGCAGGGAAGCACTTTGTTGTTCCAAACCTCACACTTCACACTAAGGACTAGGAAGTGCAGAAACTAAAGATCAGCCAGCAAAGGTTCTGAACAGGAAGACACAGAATGACCTAACTATGCCCTGACAGAAAGGAGAAGGGAAGTCTTACTCCACAGGAAGAAACTATGTATCCTTCACAGTAGTAAAGGATCGGCCCTGGCGGGAGAGACAGTACAGGAAGAGGAAATCCCAGCGATTGTCAGCTGTGCCCTCCACACAAGGCCCACGGGTCAGGGCGTCCATCCCTTGACCCAATGGCCATAAGCTCTCTGTGGCGGGGAGGGAAGGAACCATCCCAGAGTCGCCTGAGCTATGAGGGATCTTGTGCCAGAGCCTCCTGAGGTGGCCTC
>NW_024419829.1:0-3239 GCF_014898765.1 Herpailurus yagouaroundi
AGAAAGACAAGTGTTACAGGATTCCACTTGTAAGAGATCTCCAGAACAGTCAGAGCTCTCGAATAATGGTTACCAGGGCCCGGGCAGATGGGGCAGAGGGGAGTCGGTGTTGAGAGGGGACACGGTTTGGGTTGGGGAAGATGAGAAGGTTCTGGAGATGGATGGCGGGGACGGCTGCACAGTAGTGCGAATGTGCCTAATGCCCCTGAAGGGCACGCTTACCAATGGTTACAGTAGTAAATCTTTGTTTTGTACATTTTACCACCCAAAACAACCAAACAAAAAAAGCAGCAGCAGAAGCATAGACTAAACATTGGAAGGAAAGCTCAAGGAGGCTTAAGCTATCCTCTCAAATATGCCATATTGAAAATTCTCGGGGCTCTTGGGGGGGCTCAGTCAGTTAAGCGTCTGACTCTGGATTTCAGCTCGGGTCTTGATCTCACAGTTTGTGGGATCGAGGACCGCGTCCAGCTCTGTGCTGAAAGCCTGGAGCCTGCTTGGGATTGTGTCTCTCTCTCTTTCTCTCTCTCTCTCTCTCTCTCTCTCTCCCTCTCCCTACATGCATGCTCTCCCTCTCTCCAAAATAAATAAACATTTAAAACACAAAAAGAAAATTCTTTAGTGAGCGGCAGTCACCGTCCCGTCAGGTGGTCTGCCCCTTACAGCCAACCTCAGGCGTCTTCAGGAGCTGATCCACTCCAAAGGTCCTCGGGCAGGGGTTTGCCTTCTCTGGGCCTCACTTCTACCCTCGGGGGAGGACTTTATTGGGAGGACTCTAGAGCCCGAGGAGTCAAATGTCTGGCCCCAGGTATCTCCAGCCAGTTAATGGCAGACCCAGAGGCTCTCTGCACCTTGCAGCCTCCGTCCTTAGGGACCTCCTTCTTACTTGCCCACCCAGGCTAACCTGGCTGTTGCTGGCGGAGGCTGGCCGCCCAGGCCGCTTGCTAAGAAGGGGACAAGACGCCTGGTCTTAACAAGCGTTTGCTCTGTGCTGGGCCTGGGCACACACCTTGTTTAAGTCTCAAGGCAGCTCTCAGGGTGAAGGATGGCTACCCATTTTACAGATGAGGAAAAGTGGGGACATCAGTCAGGGTTCCACTAAAGAAACAGGAGGCGGGAGGGAGAAAGATTGACCCGCTAGGCTAAGCCAGTCTGGACTCCGCGGAGCAGGCTGGACCCCGGGAGTGGACACTGACCGAATCTCATCACGGAAACCTCAGCTCTGTTCTTAACGCCTTTCACCTGGTTGTACCAACCCCATCCAGGCCACGTGGAGTATCTTTTTTGTTTTTAATGTTTTATTTATTTTTGAGAGAGCACAAGGGGGTTGTGGCAGGGAGAGGGGGACAGAGGATCCTAAGCAGGCTCCACGCTGACAGCAGCGAGCCCAACGTGGGGCTCGAACTCACAAACTGCGAGACCATGACCTGAGCCGAAGGTGGACGTTGAACCGAGGGAGCCACCCAGGCGCGCTGGGATAATCTTTACCTAAGGGCAGCGGGTGTAGATGTTAATCACACCCGCCATGCACCATCACCGCGAGGCCTCCCTCGCTTGGTGATTGGTGTTGGTGTAACTGGTTACGATAACTGACCGTCGCCGCGGGCTCAGGTAAAGGGACTCGCCCAAGGTCCCCAGGCTAGAAAGCAACAGAATGGCGCTCACCAGGCCTTTGCAGCTTCTCAAGACTTGTCCGCTGCCAGGCCCCTCCAGAGTGACGCGTGTGAGACAGCAGCAGCTTGGGAGACAGCCGGCACCGGGTACCAATCACGGCCTTGCCACTTAGTGACCCTGGACAGGCTGCTTCTGTAGGAGCCCAGCCCCCCACCCCTAGCAGAGTGGGCACGCAGTGGGGAAGGGCGCGCAGAGGGAGTCTGCACGGAACCTGGAAGGGTGCCTGCCCTTGCGGGGGGGGTGGGGGGGCGGGTGGTTGGTTATTCTCCACTCTGTCCTTCCCGCACCGAATACGTCTGTCCCCAGCCCTGGCACTAACAGCTCTCTCTGTCCTCTGCCACCAGCAGCATGAAACTGCAGTACAAGGGGCAGAAGCCATTTCAGCCTGTGACACAGTAAGCAGACCGTCACTTCCCCCTTTGTGGCCCCGGGGGGGTGGGGGCTGCCTCCCCTCACCACTGGCCCTTTTTGGTCACAGGTCACTGTACCCTCAGCCCAAGCTTCTGGAGCAAAGGTAGGTGTTGGGCAGGGCCTGGGGACGGGGCGATCTGCTGTGGGGAGGGAGGCTGGGGTGGGCCGAGCTCTGATTTATAAGTTGGGGTGGTGGGGGGATCAGGTGGCCCTGGGGTCCAGCCCGGTTCTGCCACTGGCTGTGTGACCTTGGGCAGGTTACTCAACAGCCCTGGGCTTCTTTCTATGCAAGTGGCTAATAAGAGCCACCTCCTAGCAGCTTGGAGGACTGGATGATGGGACGGTGTTTGCAGAAGCACAGCTCCGTAGCAGGTGCCCAGTCTACACCCCTCATGTATTCGGCACTTAGCAGCCACCTGAGATGCCAGGCCCCCTTAGACACTCGGTGTGCATTAACTCCCGGTCCTCTCAACCGTGCTGGGAAGGAAGTGTTCCTAACCCCGCCTTCCACATGAGGATAGTGAGGCTCAGAGACAGGGATGAAGCTGCCCAAGGTCACACAGCGTAGGAGGCCTGGCCGGGGAGAGGCTGAGGCTTTCACAGGGAAAGGGCCTCCGTGCCCACGGCCTCCCCCACTGCCAGGCCTGCAGAGCTGCTGACCCTCACGCCCTGGTTGGCGCCCATTGTCTCGGAGGGAACCTTCAACCCCGAGCTGCTGCAACACATCTACCAGCCGCTGAACCTGACCATCGGGCTCACAGTGTTTGCCGTGGGCAAGTGAGTAGTGGGCCCGGTGGGTGGTTCTCACTGAGCCACGGGAGCTGCCGGTCTGGGAAGAGACAGGACCTGGACACAGGACCCTGCCTGGACGGCAGGGACGCCCTGAACCAGGCACCGTGTGTGGGGGGGGGAAGATAGGGGGTAGAGGGTGATGATGGGAGGGCTTCCTGGAAGAGGGCATCTGGCCCTGGCACGGAAGCGGGGAGCCGGCCCCGGTGACGGAGCAGCGGGAGACTTTGTGACGACACCCCCTTGCCTGCTTCCCCTGAACGGTCCGGGCAGGTAGGAAGGAACAGGATCCCTCAAGACCATCACATAACTGGGGGGCCATGGTCAGGCTACAGGCAGGTCAAGGCCTGCCCTCAGGGCCCTCT
>NW_024419830.1:0-4194 GCF_014898765.1 Herpailurus yagouaroundi
CCGTGTTTCACATGATGGAGTGTAAGGGCACTTTCTACGCAAGCCACCGTAGGTTCGCAAACACTTGGACCTGA
Source organism: Herpailurus yagouaroundi (assembly GCF_014898765.1). NCBI lineage: Eukaryota > Metazoa > Chordata > Mammalia > Carnivora > Felidae > Herpailurus > Herpailurus yagouaroundi. Next base: position 75 of record NW_024419830.1, read on the forward strand.
GTGAAATCAGATGCTAGCGGAAAGATGGTTTCTCCACAGGGGGGAGGGTGACTTTCCACGTCGTTCTCCGCATAGGATTTCAAACAGTGCCAACCTGGTGATACAAGATGTTCCCCGGAAACATGGTTTCCCCAAATGTGCAGCTGCACAAAGGTGAGTGTATGGCACTTTCATTACAGGCCTCCCATCACTGTTCCGCCTCTTCTCACTTAGGGAAAGGAGATGGTAGCTGAAAGGTGTTTCCTCGCCCCCCCTCCCCCCGCCCCCCACGGTTTTGTTTCACACAGTCGAGGACAGAGCACTTGCCGTGTACGTCTGCATACGCTTTCAAACTCTTGCAACTTAGTCAAACAGGATGTCAGCTGAGAGACGGTTTCTCTGCAGGATTCTTTCAGAGTATCGAGTCCATGTCACTTTCCACATCGTGCCCCGCGTAGCTTTTCAAACGCTTCTGACTTAGTGATACAAGATGTCAGTTGAAGGGCGGTTTCCCCGAAGGGCAAACCTTTGACAGAGTTGAGTGGCACGCGCCGCACAAAGCCCCCACAGGCTCTACACGCTCCTTACCTGGGGAAACCCAATGTAGTTGAAAGACGGTTTCCCCAACAGTGTTGTTTCACAGCGCTGAGGGTCTAGGCCCCACATGGGATTGCAAACACTTCCAAGTTAGTGGAGCCAGAGGTGAGTGGAAAGCGTTTCTGCAAAGTGCAGTTTGCCCGAGTCGAGTATATGGCACCTTCCACTGAGGTGCCCCCACGATAGGCGTTTGTTCAAACGCTGGCCTAACTTAGCGATACAAGATGTTCCTTCACAGAGCCGAGTTTGCGGCACTGACCTTACATGTGGGCTCCGCATAGGTTTTCAAACAGTTCTCCCTCAGTGAGCCAAGATGTTAGTTGCAAGATGGCTTCTCCACAGGACTTTCTCACAATGCCGAGTAAATGTCACTTGCCCCTTCTTTGCCCGCAGGGGATTTCCGGCAAATCTAACCTAGCGATACGGGATGTTATTTGAAAGGTGGTTTCCCCAAAGTGCCTCTTGACAGAGTCGCGTATATGGCACCTTCGTCATAGGCCCCGAATGGGTGTTCAGACACCTCTGCCCAGTGAAACGTGATGTCAGTCCACAGTATTCTCTCCCACTGTCGAGTATAGGTCACTTTCCCCCTGGCTCCCCACAGAGGGTTTCGAACACTTCTACGTTAGTGGATGCAAGCTGTTAGCCAGAAGATGGCTCCTGCAATGTGCAGTGTGACAGTGCTCTGTGTGTGTGTGTGTGTGTGTGTGTGTGTGTGTGTATCTACCTATCTGTCTATCTACATATAGCACTTTGTGCTTAGGCCCCGACGGGGTTCTCAAACACTTCTCACTTAGCGAAACCACGTGTTAGTTGAAACGGTCTCCCCACAGTGTTGTTTCACAGAGTTGAGTATGTGGCACTTGCGCCGTAGGCCCCGCACGAACGGTTTGCAGCCACAGGTAACATAGTGAAGTAAGCTGTTAGTTGAAGGACGGCTTCTCCGCCCTCCCCCCTCCCCCCACACACACAACCCAGGTGTTTGACAGAGTGGGGTGTCTCATACTTTTGGTGTGAGCTCCGCAGAGCTTTTCAGACACGTCTAACAAGGGAACCCAGATGCTATTTGAAGGATGGTTTCACCACAGCGTTGTTTTACAGAGTTGAGCACGTGGCCCTTTCTGCGTCGGAAGCCCCTCGTTTCTGAAACTCTTCTCAGTAAGGGAAACGAGAGGTGTGTTGAAAGGTGGCGTCTCCACGGTGTTGTTTCACAGAGTTGACTCTACGGCACTTTGGTCGCAGGCCCTGCAGGGCTCTTGAAGCCCTTGTCACTTTGGGAAACGAACTGTTATTTGAAAAGTGGTTCCCCCCCCCCCCCAGTGTCTCACAGAGTTGAGGGTAGGGCCCTTGCCGCGTAGACCCCCAACAGTTTCCAAACACTCTTAAGTTAGTGAAAACCAGGTGTTAGTGGAGTGCTCGTTTCAGCACCCCATCGTTTCTCACAGTTGAGTAGACGGCACTCAACCGTTAGGCTGCTCGTAGGTTTTCAAACCCTTCTACCTTAGAGAAACCACACGGTAGTTGAAGGGCGGTTTCCCCACAGTGTTGTTTCCTAGAGTTGAGAGCGTACGGTCCCGTGCGCTAGGCGCCTGCGAGCCTTTTGAAACAACTGTGGCTTAGTGAACCCAGATGCTGAGAGACAGATTGTGTCCCCACAGTGTCGTCTCACAGGGTTCGGTATATGGCACTCTCGTTGGAGGCCCCGCAACGTTTGGAGCTACGTCTACCTTAGCGAAGTGAGATGTCAGTGGAACGACGCCTTTCACCAAGTGGTATTTGCCAGAGCGCAGTGTGAGGTACTTTCGGGCTAGGCTCCGCGTAGCTTTCCAAACACTTCTAACGAGGGAACCCAGATGCTGTTTGAAGGAGGCTTTCACCACAGTGTTGTTTTACAGAGTTGCGCACAGGGCCCTCTCTGCGTAGTACCCACGTAGGTTTTCGAACCCTTCTCACTAAGCGAAACGAGCGGTTAGGTGAAACGTGGAGACCCACAGTGTTGTCTCACAGAGTTGAGTGTATGGCATTTTCCGCATAGGCCCTGCATAGGTCGTGAAACACTTCTAACTTTGTGAAACGAGATGTGATTGGAAAGACGGTTTCCGCCACAGCATCTCAGAGAGTTGAGCACACGGCAGCAGGTTCGTTGTAGTCTCCGGATGCTTCTCAAACACTTCCAACTTAGTGAAACCACATGGTAGTTGGAAGATCTTTCCCCACAAGGTTGTGTCACAGAGTTGAGTGTACGTCACTTTCTACATAAGCCTCCATAGGTTTTCAAACACGTCTGCCTTAGTGAACTGACATGTCAGTTGAAAGGTGTTTTCCCCACCGTGTTTTTCCCCCATAGCCGACTGACTATATGGCACTCACCGTCCACGTCTGCATACGTTTGCAAACTCTTCTAACTTAGGCAAACAAGGTGTTAGTTGAAAGATGGTTTCTCCACAGTATGTTTTCACAGAGTCGAGAACATGGCACTTTCCTCATTGTTCCTAGCAACGTTTTTCACGTACGTCTAACATGGCGAAACAAGATATTAGTTGGAAGATGGTTTCCCTAAAAATTGACAGTGGAGCAGATGGCACTTTCCGCCTAAGCCCTCCCCCCAGCCCCCGCAAGTTTCGAAACACTCCTACAAAATGAACCCAGATGTATGTGATTTGAAAGACGGTTTCACCACAGTCGTGTTGCGCAGAGTTGAGCATATGACACTTTCTTTGTAGAACTGGCATAGGTTTTCAACCACCTCTAAGTGAAGAGCAGTTAGCTGCAACATGGCTTCACCGCAGTGTTGTGTCACAGAGTTGAGTGCATGGGCTACGCGCCTAGGTCCCGTGGGTCTTCTCAGACACTTGTAACCTAGTGAAACCAGACGCTAGAAGAAAGACCCTTTCCCCCACAGTGGTGTTTCACAGAGTTGAGTATATGGCACTTTCGGACTAGGCCCCACATGGTTTGCATTTACGTGTCGCCCAGTGAATTGAAATGTGAGTTGGAGGACGGCTTCCCCAGGTGTTGTTTGACAGAGTGGAGTGGATGATTCCTGCGGTGTAGGCTCTGCATAAGTTTTCCAACACTTCTAACAGGGGAGCCCAGACGCTATTTGAAGGGTGGTCTCCCCACCGTGCTGTCTTACAGAGTTGAGCCCATGGCACTTTCTACGTAGAACCGCATACGGTTCTCAAACACTTCTAAGTGAAACGAGAGGTTAGTTGAAAGGTGGAGTCTCCACAGTGTTGTTTCACGGAGTTTGACTAGGTGGCACTTTCGGCGCAGGCCCTCCATGGGTTTTTCAAACGCTTGGAACTTTGTGAAATGAGATGTCAGTTGAAAGATGGTTTCTCCACAGTGTCTCACAGAGTTGAGTTTGTGGCGCTTTCGGTGTCATCTCCGCGTGGTTTTCAAACACTTCTAACTTACTGAAACAACATGTTCGTTGGAAGAGGGTTTCCCCGACTGTGTTGTGTCTCGGAGTTGAAAATATGGCACTTTCCTCATAGACCCTGGATCGTTTTCAAACAGGCTTGAAGCAGGGAAGCCAGAT
>NW_024419831.1:0-1903 GCF_014898765.1 Herpailurus yagouaroundi
CCAGCGAAGACGCCAGATCCCCAGCATCACAAGCCTGGCAGTGTGCAAGTAGCCCAGACAGGCCACCCCACCCCACAGTGAATCCCGCCCCCAGGAGAGGGGAAGAGAAGGCACACACCAGTCTGACTGTGGACACAGCGGTGGGCTGGGGGCAGACATCAGGTCTGACTGCGGCTCCGCCCACCAACGCCAGTTATACACCACAGCACAGCGGAAGTGCCCTGCAGGTCCGCACCATGCCAGGGACTATCCAAAATGACCAAGCGGAAGAATTCCCCTCAGAAGAATCTCCAGGAAATAACAACAGCTAATGAGCTGATCAAAAAGGATTTAAATAATATAACAGAAAGTGAATTTAGAATAATAGTCATAAAATTAATCACTGGGCGTGAAAACAGTATAGCTGACAGCAGAGAATCTCTTGCTACAGAGATCAAGGGACTAAGGAACATTCACGAGGAGCTGAAAAACGCTTTAAACGAAATGCATAACAAAATGGAAACCACCACGGCTCGGATTGAAGAGGCAGAGGAGAGAATAGGTGAACTAGAAGATAAAGTTATGGAAAAAGAGGAAGCTGAGAAAAAGAGAGATAAAAAAATCCAGGAGTATGAGGGGAAAATTAGAGAACTAAGTGATACACTAAAAAGAAATAATCTATGCATAATTGGTATCCCAGAGGAGGAAGAGAGAGGGAAAGGTGCTGAAGGGGTACTGGAAGAAATAATAGCTGAGAACTTCCCTGAAGTGGGGAAGGAAAAAGGCATTGAAATCCAAGAGGCACAGAGAACTCCCTTCAGACGTAACTTGAATCGATCTTCTGCACGACATATCATAGTGAAACTGGCAAAATGCAAGGATAAAGAGAAAATTCTGAAAGCAGCAAGGGGTAAACGTGCCCTCACATATAAAGGGAGACCTATAAGACTCGTGACTGATCTCTCTTTTGAAACTTGGCAGGCCAGAAAGGATTGGCACGAGATTTTCATAGTGCTAGACAGAAAAAATATGCAGCCGAGAATCCTTTATCCAGCAAGCCTGTCATTTAGAATAGAGGAGAGATAAAGGTCTCCCAAACAAACAAAAACTGAAGGAATTTGTCACCACTAAACCAGCCCTCCAAGAGATCCTAAGGGGGACCCTGTGAGACAAAGTACCAGAGACATCACTACAAGCATAAAACATACAGACATCACAATGACTCTAAACCCATATCTTTCTATAATAACATTGAATGTAAATGGATTAAGTGCGCCAACCAAAAGACATAGGGTATCAGAATGGATAAAAAAACAAGACCCATCTATTTGCTGTCTACAAGAGACTCATTTTAGACCTGAGGACACCTTTAGATTGAGAGTGAGGGGATGGAGAACTATTTATCATGCTACTGGAAGCCAAAAGAAAGCTGGAGTAGCCATACTTATATCAGACAAACTAGACTTTAAATTAAAGGCTGTAACAAGAGATGAAGAAGGACATTATATAATAGTGACAGGGTCTATCCATCCGGAAGAGCTAACAATTATAAATGTCTATGTGCCGAATACCGGAGCGCCCAAATATATAAAACAATTACTCATAAACATAAGCAACCTTATTGATAAGAATGTGGTAATTGCAAGGGACTTTAACACCCCACTTACAGAAATGGATAGATCATCTAGACACACGGTCAATAAAGAAACAAGGGCCCTGAATGAGACATTGGATCAGATGGACTTGACAGATCTATTTAGAACTCTGCATCCCAAAGCAACAGAATATACTTTCTTCTCGAGTGCACATGGAACATTCTCCAAGATAGATCATATACTGGGTCACAAAACAGCCCTTCATAAGTTTACAAGAATTGAAATCATACCATGCATACTTTCAGACCACAATGCTATGAAGCTTGAAA
>NW_024419831.1:1913-13937 GCF_014898765.1 Herpailurus yagouaroundi
TTGAACAGACCCATAACCAGCGAAGAAATTGAATCGGTTATCAAAAATCTCCCAACAAATAAGAGTCCAGGACCAGATGGCTTCCCAGGGGAGTTCTACCAGATGTTTAAAGCAGAGATAATACCTATCCTTCTCAAGCTATTCCAAGAAATAGAAAGGGAAGGAAAACTTCCAGACTTATTCTATGCAGCCAGTATTACTTTGATTCCTAAACCAGACAGAGACCCAGTAAAAAAAGAGAACTACAGGCCAATATCCGTGATGAATATGGATGCAAAAATTCTCAATAAAACACTAGCAAATCGAATTCAACGGCATATAAAAAGAATTATTCACCATGATCAAGTGGGATTCATTCCTGGGATGCAGGGCTGGTTCAACATCCGCAAATCAATCAACATGATACATCACATTAATAAAAAAAAAAAAAAGAGAAGAACCATATCATCCTGTCAATCGATGCAGAAAAGGCCTTTGACAAAATCCAGCACCCTTTCTTAATAAAAACCCTTGAGAAAGTCGGGATAGAAGGAACATACTTACACATCATAAAAGCCATTTATGAAAAGCCCACAGCTAACATCATCCTCAATGGGGAAAAACTGACAGCTTTTTCCCTGAGATCAGGAACACGATGGGGATGCCCACTCTCACCGCTTTTGTTTAACATAGTGCTGGAAGTTCTAGCATCAGCAATCAGACAACAAAAGGAAATCAAAGGCACCAAAATTGGCAAAGATGAAGTCAAGCTTTCGCTTTTTGCAGATGACATGATATTATACATGGAAAATCCGACAGACTCCACCAAAAGTCTGCTAGAACTGATACATGAATTCAGCAAAGTTGCAGGATACAAAATCAATGTACAGAAATCAGTTGCATTCTTATACACTAACAATGAAGCAACAGAAAGACAAATAAAGAAACTGATCCCATTCACAATTGCACCAAGAAGCATAAAATACCTAGGAATAAATCTAACCAAAGATGTAAAAGATCTGTATGCTGAAAACTATAGAAAGCTTATGAAGGTAGTTGAAGAAGATATAAAGAAATGGAAAGACATTCCCTGCTCATGGATTGGAAGAATAAATATTGTCAAAATGTCAATACTACCCAAAGCTATCTACACATTCAATGCAATCCCAATCAAAATTGCACCAGCATTCTTCTCGAAACTAGAACAAGCAATCCTAAAATTCATATGGAACCACAAAAGGCCCCAAATAGCCAAAGTAATTTTGAAGAAGATGACCAAAGCAGGAGGCATCCCAATCCCAGACTTTAGCCTCTACTACAAAGCTGTCATCATCAAGACAGCATGGTATTGGCACAAAAACAGACACATAGACTAATGGAATAGAATAGAAACCCCAGAACTAGACCCACAAACGTATGGCCAACTCATCTTTGACAAAGCAGGAAAGAACATCCAATGGAAAAAAGACAGTCTCTTTAACAGATGGTGCTGGGAGAACTGGACAGCAACATGCAGAAGGTTGAAACTAGACCACTTTCTCACACCATTCACAAAAATAAATTCAAAATGGATAAAGGACCTGAATGTGAAACAGGAAACCATCAAAACCCTAGAGGAGAAAGCGGGAAAAGACCTCTCTGACCTCAGCTGTAGCAATCTCTTACTCGACACATCCCAAAAGGCAAGGGAATTAAAAGCAAAAGTGAATTACTGGGACCTTATGAAGATAAAAAGCTTCTGTACAGCAAAGGAACAACCAACAAAACTAAAAGGCAACCAACGGAATGGGAAAAGATATTTGCAAATGACATATCAGACAAAGGGCTAGTATCCAAAATCTATAAAGAGCTCACCAAACTCCACACCCGAAAAGCAAATAACCCAGTGAAGAAATGGGCAGAAAACATGAATAGACACTTCTCTAAAGAAGACATCCGGATGGCCAACAGGCACATGAAAAGATGTTCAACGTCGCTCCTTATTAGGAAAATACAAATCAAAACCACACTCAGATATCACCTGTCCCCAGTCAGAGTGGCCAAAATGAACAAATCAGGAGACTCTAGATGCTGGAGAGGATGTAGAGAAACGGGAACCCTCTTGCACTGTTGGTGGGAATGCAAATTGGTGCAGCCGCTCTGGAAAGCAGTGTGGAGGTTCCTCAGAAAATTAAAAATAGACCTACCCTATGACCCAGCAATAGCACTGCTAGGAATTTATCCAAGGGACACAGGAGTACTGATCATAGGGGCACTTGTACCCCAATGTTTATAGCAGCACTCTCAACAATAGCCAAATTATGGAAAGAGCCTAAATGTCCATCAACTGATGAATGGATAAAGAAATTGTGGTTTATATACACTATGGAATACTACGTGGCAATGAGAAAGAATGAAATATGGCCTTTTGTAGCAACGTGGATGGAACTGGAGAGTGTGATGCTAAGTGAAATAAGCCATACAGAGAAAGACAGATACCATATGGTTTCACTCTTATGTGGATCTTGAGAAACTTAACAGAAACCCATGGGGGAGGAGAAGGGAAAAAAGAAAAAGAGGTTAGAGTGGGAGAGAGCCAAAGCATAAGAGACTGTCAAAAACTGAGAACAAATATTTATGTGAGAGAGAAGCCAGAAATTTCCCCTTGATCACAATGAGAGGTAAGTTATCTTTAATATAAAAGAAACAGGTGTTAGTTTCCTAGATGCTTGTACTGTTATTAGAAAGCTATCCAGGTAGCTTCTTGTTGGAGAAAGGACTACGATCAAATAATTGGGGGGGGGGGGGGAATTGGAGGGTTTAGTTGCGAAAATATAAACCCTGGGTACAGGCAAAGAAAATGAACGTGTTTGAGATTTCTGCCTGTGACATAGTGGATTCCTGAGACAGTTCTAAAATAGAGCTTCAAATGACATGGCTAGCAAATGACATGGGAATGATGAGGCCTGGAAGGTCTGTAGTAGGGAGGAGCACATCTGCGGATAGGCAAAATATTCAGCTCAGCCTGGCACGTGATCCTCCATATGAGCCATCATTTTACCACCAGTACAACCATGCAGACCCTTGCTGGGATCCAATATCTTAATTTCCCCAGTAAGGGCATAAAACAGGCAACCGTACCCTAATTTTGTGCATTGCATTTAAGCTGTCCATGCCAGGAACAACTGTGCAGCCAGCAATCTTCTTGGTTGATTCAGGAGGTAGATGTTTCTCATTCTCAAATTTTATTTTTGGGTCAGTAACTGGGAATCCCCCAAAAATAAAAATTACAGTTATGATTGGGGAATATACATTGAAACAAGAAGAATGGATTATCAGTACATGTGTGTATGTATGTATGTATGTATGTATCTATTTTTCTCTCTGATCAGTATCTGGAGGTTGTAATAACTTTAAATTTATAATGTAAACTGGAAATTAACTACAAAATTAATCAGTAGTCATGTAGCACCCCCTCCATCAGCCTACTTAAAAGTATCCTAAATGAACATGTAGTCCAAGTAAAACTGAACAAATACAGCCTTAAAACAAGTCTCCTCTTAAATATTTTTAAAACTCTAAAAAAACAACAAATTAAAACAAATCTCCTCCTCTCAACAATATCCTTGTCTCTATTTTCTTCCTCTAAATAAAATTCAGAGAAGTCAATGAAATCAACAGAGAAATATAGAGACTGTGCAGATGGAGTGACTTTTAGAAGACAGACTGATATCTAAGCCTTTTAGATTTGACTAAATCTGCTTGAACATATGAAAATAAAAAAGGAAACATATGAGCTTCTCTGGAAAGGAAATTAAGCTCTCAGTAGAATCTATACAAATAGAAGAGTTTTTCCCTTTTGTTTTGGTTTGTTTTACATATTAGGCTTCCATATAAGATCTTGATTTTAAGGAAGTGGTTTGTTGCTTTAAAAATGCATTTTCAAGGATGTTTCTAATCTGGTTTGATGGAATGTCATTTTAAATTAGATGAACATGAATTAAGTAATACCTCCATCATTAGCTCTATGTCATCAAGCTTGCCCCTTGGTTTCTTTGGGTCTCAGTTCTAGTATTTGATAAACATGGATAAAAAATATATTTTTAAAATTTTTTAATGTTTATGTATTTTTGAGAGACAGAAAGAGAGAGACAGAGTGTGAATGGGGGAGGGGCAGAGAGAGAAGGAGACAGAGAATCTGATGCAGGCTCCAGGCTCTGAGCTGTCAACGCAGAGCCTTATGTGGGGCTCGAACTCATGAACTGCGAGATCATGACCTGAGCCAAAGTCGGACACTTAACTGACTGATCCACCCAGGTGCCCCAGGGATAAACATATTTTATGATATTCCAGAGTTGCTTTTATGATTAAATGAAAAGCATTTATGATCAAATGTATACAAGTATACAGACCATTTTATCCTCCTTTCCTTGCCTCTGTATTAGATCTTTTTCTAATATGAAATGTTCTTTCACTGATGTTTCTTAGACAAAAGCATATCACCAAGTCTTGGTAACAATTGTGAGAAAACATTGTTTAGGTGAAAATTTTATTCATTTTTATTTTTTTAATGTTTATTTATTTTTCAGAGTGTGAACGTGAGCGGGGGAGGGGCAGAGAGCGAGGGAGACAGAATTGCAAACAGGCTCCTCACTCTCAGCATAGATCCTGATGCGGGGCTCGAACTCACAAACTCATAAGATCACGACCTGGGCCGAGATCGAGAGTAGGATACTTAACTAACTGAGCCACCTAGGTTCCCCTGTTTAGGTGAAAATTTTAGATAAACATTGTTTACTTTACATATTTCAAGCACCTATAATGATAATCTTAAGCCATTGATATTGTTTCTGACACTCTTCAATTATTTTGGACTGGAAAAAACTTTGACAATTGGCTTTTTTGTAATATATACACATTTATTTACACATCTCAATAGATAGATAGATATTAAGCATTTACCAGGCAACAGCTAGACCTAGTGAATATAGTGACTCAGTAAGATACAAACTATAATCTCACAGGTCCTGCAGAAAGTTAGAGTGACGACACAGAAAGTGTCTAAGGGACTAGTTCAGATCTGATGGCCAGCAAAACATTCTGAGAAAATCACATGTAAGCTTAGGTTACAATGAGTTCTCCATACAATGAACTCTCCCTTAGAAAGATGACAGGAAGAAGAGTTCAGTTCAGCTGGAATAAGTGGTAGAAAAGCCTTAAGACTGGATTGACTTGAGATATTTGAGAAATAGACCAAAGTCCATGGGTCAGTATTTATGGACAGAGGGCAGTGGCAAAAAAGGGGATTGAAGAGAGCAGGGCGTATAGTTAGAGCATCTCTGTAGGATCGTATACCTTAGGAGGCTTACTGTAGGGCCAAGATATAATCTTTTTGTTTTTAAAAGGCCCATTTTTGTTTCTTTCTTGGCAAGGAATAGTCAGGGGTCAAAGAGAAGCATAGAGACCAGTTAGAACACCAAGGTAGAGAATATGTCTCAGGTAGCAGTAAGGGAGATGGACAGGATTAGACAATAACAGGTTATTCCCCATAGCATATGGTTTTATTCATTTACCAGGCACTCCCCTACACACACACACACACACACACACACACACACACGTTATTTTAAATTTCTCTCATTACATTATTGAATCTTTCCTCAAATGTTACCTTTCATCTATTTTAGATGAATTCTGTCCTTTTCCTGAGAATGTATTAATCTGATATTATCAATAATAGTCACAGAAAGCTAATTTGACTATTCAAAAACTTTTCCACCAGTTATTCATTTACTATATCATCTTTAATAAGTGTGTGTTGAGTGTACCACTGAATGAATGAGTGAATCAATCAGAAGATGGGATGAAATTTTCATATCTTTGTTTACAGCCTTCAAATTCTAGCTGTGAACTTCAAGGTCCCTAGAGATGCCTTCTTGTTTCTCTGGTTGCATCAATCATCTGTCCATGAATGATCAGGACAGGTTTTATCAGTGACTTTGGTGAATATTTGATTATGCTTCTTCATGCTTTATCGCACTTTGCTTGGTTTGTAGGTGCTCCGGGAACATCTGCTTTTTAATTGGTTGATTCCAAGTCTTTTTTTTTTTGTTGCTATTATATTTATTAATATACTTATTAAGCTGTCTACTACTCTGTTAGACATGTTCAAATAGTTTAATTAATCTTCTTTTTTTGCTTTTTTGATCCAAGTACTTAATTTTTATTAGAAATAGCAGCACAAGCAACTGTCCCCAAATTTGCTCCATCTTTATATTCTTATTCAGCATATCTTCTAGGTAAACATTTCTACAGTTAAATATTCATTTGCTTACTTATCTTTTACTTATTCTGAACTTCTGACTAATTGATGGCCCTTTAATATATTTAATTAGAGTTAGACATTATAGAATAAATAGAGAATATCTAATCGGGCAGTCTCAAGCTTGCCTTTAACAATGCAGTATTTTTACAAATGAAATCATAGCATACAAATAAGAAAATAAAAGATATAATAGAAAAGTTGTTCTTTCTGAAGGAGCTGGTGAGATGGAACCTTCTAGTTTGTTTCAATTTCCCATAAAGTTGCTTCTGATAAGATTGGAGGAACCCATAGCCTCAAATGAATCCAGATTGCAAAGAATGGATTTAATACAGCTTCTTATGTTACAGATGATGACACAGAAATCCAGAAAAATTTATCCAATACAATGCAGCCACCTCGAAGCATAAGTTGGGGTGGCTTCTAGACACCGGGATCATAAGGTAGCAGTATTAAAAAAATCAGAAAGTCTTTGATGTTAAAAAGACTTGGTGTTAAGTACTGCCATTTACTTAATATCACTTTTGTGATCCTGTGAAATTTACCTACTTTCTCTGATAATACAGGCTTTTTAGGAAGTTGTGATAATTGCATGCAAATAAATGATAGTGTATAAAATGTCACCATATTTTATTCAGTACTTTCGGTCATCTTATGGTTTACATAGATAATATTATTCCATTTTATAGATGAAAACATTGAAACCCAGGTATTAACCCAGTTAATAAGTGACTATTCTAGGAATTGAACACATAGACATCTGATATAAAGTTCCATTATATTACTGACAACAGATGTTAATTAAAAAAGAAAGGGTGATGGAGAACCAACAGTGCTATATGTATGTATTTAATGTTTTGCATTGCACTTCCAACATAACAATCTCATTTTTAGTCCATACCAGCCTTATAAAGTAGATTTTGTTACTCTTCTTTCACAGAAAAGGGAACTGCAATTGAGGGGTTAAATAACAGTGTCACACAAGTAGAAATCAGAAAACTGGATTTTACCTCAGGATTTTTAATCAAGGACTATTTGAAATTCATGGTGATTTTTCACTCAAATATACGATTCTATTAGAGCCAGATTGAATCTGTTTTGTTACTTGGGACAAGTGGAAAGAATCTACTGATCCTTGCTTCCTGTCTTTTCCTGTCCACTTATTTTTGCTAAATCTCAAAATTACACTATAAAACCTGGAATTATTTAAGAACACAGCAGCATAAATTCTTCTTGTATTTAGGGAAATAAGCAGGGCTTCTTTTCTTCTTTCCTTGAACCTCTTGGTACTTACATAATGTTGAAAGCATCATTAGTGAGATGCTCATCAGAATTTGATATGTATGCTGTGTGTCTAATCTGGGAATCTAGCATCTTGGAACATGCATCAGTGCCTGCTGGCCCTCCAGACTCATGACAGTACTTACAGAAAACGCTCTGGCAGGCCACAACATAAACAGAGCACATGGAAATTACTCAGGATAACTTCCTCCAGGCTATTCTTTCAGCCACAAGACAATACAATACCAGTGTTCATCTAGTTCTGCTGGAAGTCAAATGACTTCTGAGTAGCTTCCAACATCCTCATTCTTAAATTATGAATCTATCTTCCAACCACAAAAACCTGCTTAGTGTGTATTTTCTAGTAGTTAAGAAATTCACACACCCACAGGGAGCTAACTACATATTTCCATTTTCTTATTTCTTCTGTCTTGCTTTCATAATTACATGTCTGGACCATCAAGAAAACACCCACCACTTTTCTTATATCCATTCCCACAAAACCTAATAAAAACATTGACACCTACCTTAAAGTTCTGTACCATTTATCCTTTTAACTGGTTATAAACATCAATAGGATTCCATTGCGGAATATTTTAAAATATAAAAAAGCATAAAGAACAAACAATCCTACTGGAAGTACTCCTATATTAATGTATTTCCTTTTGGTGCTATGCTTTGAATGTATAAATGCTATGTGGGCCTGAATGTGTGTCTGTGTAGGAGCCAATATTGATATTACGTTGTATGTAGTAGGTGTATTTATTTATTTTCATCTTATATTGTGAACAGATCATTAAATATTTAACACGTTGCAGAATATGCCGTCTCATGATTATTTCAAACAATATTTAAGCATTTTCCTATTGTTTGCAATTAGATTCTTTCCAAATGCTTCTCAGTAATTCTGATATTAATATATTTGTGTGAATAACCTTTGATTATGTCTGACTGATTCCTTAGGACAGAGTCACGCAAATAAATAAAAGCCTCTAGAGGATTACTTCATTTTAAATTTCTTAAAATAGTTTGACACAATTAGTTTTCTAGAAGACTATGGAAATTTATGCACAAAACTGCCACTCTTTCTGATTATTGTAAAGATACCAATGTCTAGTTTTTGTAAAAAACTTAGAAAACAAAGGAAAAAATAGAGAAAAAATAAAAACTACACCAAGTTATACTTCACCAGATTACCCTAAAGACATTTTTGGAGCGCCTGGGTGGCTCAGTCAATTAAGCATCTGACTCTTGATTTCTGCTCAGGTCATGATCTCATGGTTCATGAGGTCCAGCCCTGGCTTCTGGTTCAGTGCTGACAGTGGCGTGGAACCTCCTTGGTTTCTCTCTCTGCCCCTCCCCCGCTCGCACTCTCTCTGTCTCTCAAAATAAATAAATAAATAAACTTAAAAAAAAAAAGCCTGTCTTTCCATACAGATATATGGATAGCTAAATTATAGATGTAGTGAAATAGAGAACTAGAGAGAAAAAAAGACAAACGCTAAGATCTTACTACAGAGATGAGTTCCTAATTCTTTCATTGAATGCTATGACATGCTCACTTTATTTGTTTGTAAATACTTTAATATGAAAAGCAAAAAAAAAGTTATCACATATATTTATCAAGTAGAACGTTTTGGATACTTAGCAATACTCTTCTAAACATTTGCCAACATTTAAATACACTTTATAGTTTCATTTTTATATTAAGCCCTTTTAAAATAATTTTTATGAAAGTATTATGAAGATGTAACTTTGATTTTATTTTGTTTATAATTCATTTGTTTATTCTACAATATCTATACAGAGATGGGCAATCTTAACTTATGCTATGCCCATATAAATTAGAAATATATTAATGCTGCTTATTCTGTCCATAGAATTATGATTTATTTATCTCCATTGAACTGCTCAGCTGATCAGAGAAAATGAATTCATATAAGTTTACCTAAAGATATCATAGCTGTACTCGTAAGTATGCACATGCATGCGCATGTGTGTATGTTTAAGAGAATTCCCCTCCCCTACATTACAGCCAAGTCTGGGTATAGCTAAGCCTGAAGTTGTTCCCTAAAGAAGACTAGAAAACTGCACAGAGCAAAGAAAAGTGGAAACATCATGTGAACTCATCAGAAAGTTTAACTTCCCATCAGTCTGGTTTTTATAATAAGTGAAATATTCCCTTGCCTTCTTTTCTGGATCCAAAAAATATGTTTTATATATCATATAAATATTAACTCTTCATCTAAATTAAAGACACTTAACAGCAGGATCTGTGTTTTATAACTCTTTATATCCCCAAGGATCTAGAGCAGCGCTCTGCACACAATACATTTTCAACAAAAATTCTTATTGATTACCATAATGAAGTACATGGTTATTTTTCTGTCTCAGTAAGTTTATCCGTTGGCAGAACAAGAAAGAAGGAAAGGCTGAATTTTTGTCAGTTCACACTGCTCATGCTTTACAGATTTCAGTCACAATTCTTCCCAGTCCCTGCCTTTCTACATGTGTAACTCCGGAAACACACAGTTATTGAGCATCTGTGTACACTGTGCTCCAAGACCTTTATATCTGGCCTCAGTATTTCTTAGTGTTTTTCTTTTTTCCCAAAAAACTTAGAATAGAAAGCTGCAATAACCATATTGATGGAGGACAACAATAGGGCGTAATTTATAGGTTTGGCTATTTGTTTTAAAGGCAGAAAAATGTACTGTATTATGAACATACTTGGTCTGAAGTATAGATAAAAATACAACAGAGAGGAACTTTTGTGTACTGTATTCCAAAATGGCAAAAGGCAGATGGTGCAATAATATTGAAGGAAAATACAAGGAGTTAAAATTAAAAGTGCATATAAAAAAAAAAGAAATAAAGTGATACAAGTACTAAGGGAAGAACAGATTGTTTTGAGCATATTTTGTTTAGAAAACTAAATGAGAGAGAGAGGGAAGATGGCGGCGTAGGAGGACGCTGGGCTCACCCCGCGCCCTGCTGATCACTTAGATTCCACCTACACCTGCCTAAATAACCCAGAAAACCACCAGAGGATTAGCAGAACAGAGTCGCCTGAGCCAAGCGCAGACGAGAGGCCCACGGAAGAGGGTAGGAAGGGCGGCGAGGCGGTGCGTGCTCCACGGACTGGCGGGAGGGAGCCGGGGCGGAGGGGGGGGCTCCCTGGCCAAGCAGAGCCCCCGAGTCTGGCTTGCAAAAAGCGGAGGGGCCTGACGGACTGTGTTCCCACAGCAAGCGCGACTTAGCGGCTGGGAGGTCATAAGTTAACAGCTCTGCTCAGAAAGCGGGAAGGATGGAGGACAAAGGGAAGGAGAGGTGCTGAGCCCCCTGACGACAGAGCTCAGTTTGGTGGGGAACAAAGGCGCTCGCCAGCGCCATCTCCCCCGCCCATCCCCCAGCCAAAATCCCAAAGAGAACCAGTTCCTGCCAGGGAACTTGCTTGCTCCGCACAAACACCCAACTCTGCACTTCTGTGGAGCCAAACCTCTGGCAACGGATCTGACTCCCTCCTGCTGCCACAGGGCCCCTCCTGAAGTGGATCACCTAAGGAGAAGCAAGCTAAGCCTGCCCCACCTGCCCCTGTGCACCTTGCCTACCCACTCCAGCGAAGACGCCAGATCCCCAGCATCACAAGCCTGGCAGTGTGCAAGTAGCCCAGACAGGCCACCCCACCCCACAGTGAATCCCGCCCCCAGGAGAGGGGAAGAGAAGGCACACACCAGTCTGACTGTGGACACAGCGGTGGGCTGGGGGCAGACATCAGGTCTGACTGCGGCTCCGCCCACCAACGCCAGTTATACACCACAGCACAGCGGAAGTGCCCTGCAGGTCCGCACCATGCCAGGGACTATCCAAAATGACCAAGCGGAAGAATTCCCCTCAGAAGAATCTCCAGGAAATAACAACAGCTAATGAGCTGATCAAAAAGGATTTAAATAATATAACAGAAAGTGAATTTAGAATAATAGTCATAAAATTAATCACTGGGCGTGAAAACAGTATAGCTGACAGCAGAGAATCTCTTGCTACAGAGATCAAGGGACTAAGGAACATTCACGAGGAGCTGAAAAACGCTTTAAACGAAATGCATAACAAAATGGAAACCACCACGGCTCGGATTGAAGAGGCAGAGGAGAGAATAGGTGAACTAGAAGATAAAGTTATGGAAAAAGAGGAAGCTGAGAAAAAGAGAGATAAAAAAATCCAGGAGTATGAGGGGAAAATTAGAGAACTAAGTGATACACTAAAAAGAAATAATCTATGCATAATTGGTATCCCAGAGGAGGAAGAGAGAGGGAAAGGTGCTGAAGGGGTACTGGAAGAAATAATAGCTGAGAACTTCCCTGAAGTGGGGAAGGAAAAAGGCATTGAAATCCAAGAGGCACAGAGAACTCCCTTCAGACGTAACTTGAATCGATCTTCTGCACGACATATCATAGTGAAACTGG
>NW_024419832.1:0-4819 GCF_014898765.1 Herpailurus yagouaroundi
GTGCGCGCTCCACGGACTGGCGGGAGGGAGCCGGGGCGGAGGGGCGGCTCGCCGGCCAAGCAGAGCCCCCGAGTCTGGCTTGCAAAAAGCGGAGGGGCCTGACGGACTGTGTTCCGACAGCAAGCGCGACTTAGCGGCTGGGAGGTCATAAGTTAACAGCTCTGCTCAGAAAGCGGGAAGGCTGGAGGACAAAGGGAAGGAGAGCTGCTGAGCCCCCGGACGACAGAGCTCAGTTTGGTGGGGAACAAAGGCGCTCGCCAGCGCAGCGCCATCTCCCCCGCCCATCCCCCAGCCAAAATCCCAAAGAGAACCAGGTCCTGCCAGGGAACTTGCTCGCTCCGCGCAAACACCCAACTCTGCGCTTCTGCGGAGACAAACCTCCGGCAGCGGATCTGACTCCCTCCTGCTGCCACAGGGCCCCTCCTGAAGTGGATCACCGAAGGAGAAGCAAGCTAAGCCTGCCACTCCTGCCCCTGTGCACCTTGCCTACCCACCCCAGCTAAGATGCCAGATCCCCAGCATCACAAGCCTGGCAGTGTGCAAGTAGCCCAGACAGGCCACCCCACCCCACAGTGAATCCCGCCCCTAGGAGAGGGGAAGAGAAGGCACGCACCAGTCTGACTGTGGCCCCCAGCGGTGGGCTGGGGGCAGACATCAGGTCTGACTGCGGCTCCGCCCACCAACTCCAGTTATACACCACAGCACAGGGGAAGTGCCCTGCAGGTCCTCACCACGCCAGGGACTATCCAAAATGACCAAGCGGAAGAATTCCCCTCAGAAGAATCTCCAGGAAATAACAACAGCTAATGAGCTGATCAAAAAGGATTTAAATAATATAACAGAAAGTGAATTTAGAATAATAGTCATAAAATTAATTGCTGGGCTTGAAAACAGTATAGCTGACAGCAGAGAATCTCTTGCTACAGAGATCAAGGGACTAAGGAACAGTCACGAGGAGCTGAAAAACGCTTTAAACGAAATGCATAACAAAATGGAAACCACCACGGCTCGGATTGAAGAGGCAGAGGAGAGAATAGGTGAACTAGAAGATAAAGTTATGGAAAAAGAGGAAGCTGAGAAAAAGAGAGATAAAAAAATCCAGGAGTATGAGGGGAAAGTTAGAGAACTAAGTGATACACTAAAAAGAAATAATATAGGCATAATTGGTATCCCAGAGGAGGAAGAGAGAGGGAAAGGTGCTGAAGGGGTACTTGAAGAAATCATAGCTGAGAACTTCCCTGAAGTGGGGAAGGAAAAAGGCACTGAAATCCAAGAGGCACAGAGAACTCCCTTCAGACGTAACTTGAATCGATCTTCTGCACGACATATCATAGTGAAACTAGCAAAATACAAGGATAAAGAGAAAATTCTGAAAGCAGCAAGGGGTAAACGTGCCCTCACATATAAAGGGAGACCTATAAGACTCGTGACTGATCTCTCTTTTGAAACTTGGCAGGCCAGAAAGAATTGGCACGAGATTTTCAGGGTGGTAGACAGAAAAAATATGCAGCTGAGAATCCTTTATCCAGCAAGTCTGTCATTTAGAATAGAAGGAGAGATAAAGGTCTTCCCAAACAAACAAAAACTGAAAGAATTTGTCACCACTAAACCAGCCCTACAAGAGATCCTAAGGGGGACCCTGTGAGACAAAGTACCAGAGACATCACTACAAGCATAAAACATACAGACATCACAATGACTCTAAACCCGTATCTTTCTATAATAACACTGAATGTAAATGGATTAAATGCGCCAACCAAAAGACATAGGGTATCAGAATGGATAAAAAAACAAGACCCATCTATTTGCTGTCTACAAGAGACTCGTTTTAGACCTGAGGACACCTTTAGATTGAGAGTGAGGGGATGGAGAACTATTTATCATGCTACTGGAAGCCAAAAGAAAGCTGGAGTAGCCATACTTATATCAGACAAACTAGACTTTCAATTAAAGGCTGTAACAAGAGATGAAGAAGGACATTATATAATAGTGACAGGGTCTATCCATCAGGAAGAGCTAACAATTATAAATGTCTATGCGCCGAATACCGGAGCGCCCAAATATATAAAACAATTACTCATAAACATAAGCAACCTTATTGATAAGAATGTGGTAATTGCAGGGGACTTTAACACCCCACTTACAGAAATGGATAGATCATCTAGACACACGGTCAATAAAGAAACAAGGGCCCTGAATGAGACATTGGATCAGATGGACTTGACAGATATATTTAGAACTCTGCATCCCAAAGCAACAGAATAGACTTTCTTCTCGAGTGCACATGGAACATTCTCCAAGATAGATCATATACTGGGTCACAAAACAGCCCTTCATAAGTTTACAAGAATTGAAATCATACCATGCATACTTTCAGACCACAATGCTATGAAGCTTGAAATCAAACACAGAAAAAAGTCTGGAAAACCTCCAAAAGCATGGAGGTTAAAGAACACCCTACTAACGAATGAGTGGGTCAACCAGGCAATTCGAGAAGAAATTAAAAAATATATGGAAACAAACGAAAATGAAAATACAACAATCCAAACGCTCTGGGACGCAGCGAAGGCAGTCCTGAGAGGAAAATACATTGCAATCCAGGCCTATCTCAAGAAACAAGAAAAATCCCAAATACAAAATCTAACAGCACACCTAAAGGAAATAGAAGCAGAACAGCAAAGGCAGCCTAAACCCAGCAGAAGAAGAGAAATAATAAAGATCAGAGCAGAAATAAACAATATAGAATCTAAAAAAACTGTAGAGCAGATCAACGAAACCAAGAGTTGGTTTTTTGAAAAAATAAACAAAATTGACAAACCTCTAGCCAGGCTTCTCAAAAAGAAACGGGAGATGACCCAAATAGATAAAATCATGAATGAAAATGGAATTATTACAACCAATCCCTCAGAGATACAAACAATTATCAGGGAATACTATGAAAAATTATATGCCAACAAATTGGACAACCTGGAAGAAATGGACAAATTCCTGAACACCCACACTCTTCCAAAACTCAATCAGGAGGAAATAGAAAGCTTGAACAGACCCATCACCAGCGAAGAAATTGAATCGGTTATCAAAAATCTCCCAACAAATAAGAGTCCAGGACCAGATGGCTTCCCAGGGGAGTTCTACCAGACGTTTAAAGCAGAGATAATACCTATCCTTCTCAAGCTATTCCAAGAAATAGAAAGGGAAGGAAAACTTCCAGACTCATTCTATGAAGCCAGTATTACTTTGATTCCTAAACCAGACAGAGACCCAGTCAAAAAAGAGAACTACAGGCCAATATCCCTGATGAATATGGATGCAAAAATTCTCAATAAGATACTAGCAAATCGAATTCAACGGCATATAAAAAGAATTATTCACCATGATCAAGTGGGATTCATTCCTGGGATGCAGGGCTGGTTCAACATTCGCAAATCAATCAACGTGATACATCACATTAACAAAAAAAAAGAGAAGAACCATATGATCCTGTCAATCGATGCAGAAAAGGCCTTTGACAAAATCCAGCACCCTTTCTTGATAAAAACCCTTGAGAAAGTCGGGATAGAAGGAACATACTTAAAGATCATAAGAGCCATTTATGAAAAGCCCACAGCTAACATCATCCTCAACGGGGAAAAACTGAGAGCTTTTTCCCTGAGATCAGGAACACGACAGGGATGCCCACTCTCACCGCTGTTGTTTAACATAGTGCTGGAAGTTCTAGCATCAGCAATCAGACAACAAAAGGAAATCAAAGGCATCAAAATTGGCAAAGATGAAGTCAAGCTTTCACTTTTTGCAGATGACATGATATTATACATGGAAAATCCGATAGACTCCACCAAAAGTCTGCTAGAACTGATACATGAATTCAGCAAAGTTGCAGGATACAAAATCAATGTACAGAAATCAGTTGCATTCTTATACACTAACAATGAAGCAACAGAAAGACAAATAAGGAAACTGATCCCATTCACAATTGCACCAAGAAGCATAAAATACCTAGGAATAAATCTAACCAAAGATGTAAAGGATCTGTATGCTGAAAACTATAGAAAGCTTATGAAGGTAATTGAAGAAGATTTAAAGAAATGGAAAGACATTCCCTGCTCATGGATTGGAAGAATAAATATTGTCAAAATGTCAATACTACCCAAAGCTATCTACACACTCAATGCAATCCCAATCAAAATTGCACCAGCATTCTTCTCGAAACTAGAACAAGCAATCCTAAAATTCATATGGAACCACAAAAGGCCCCGAATAGCCAAAGTAATTTTGAAGAAGAAGACCAAAGCAGGAGGCATCACAATCCCAGACTTTAGCCTCTACTACAAAGCTGTCATCATCAAGACAGCATGGTATTGGCACAAAAACAGACACATAGACCAATGGAATAGAATAGAAACCCCAGAACTAGACTCACAAACGTATGGCCAACTAATCTTTGACAAAGCAGGAAAGAACATCCAGTGGAAAAAAGACAGTCTCTTTAACAAATGGTGCTGGGAGAACTGGACAGCAACATGCAGAAGATTGAAACTAGACCACTTTCTCACACCATTCACAAAAATAAACTCAAAATGGATAAAGGACCTGAATTGAATGCGAGACAGGAAACCATCAAAACCCTAGAGGAGAAAGCAGGAAAAGACCTCTGACCTCAGCCGTAGCAATTTCTTACTTGGCACATCCCCAAAGGCAAGGGAATTAAAAGCAAAAATGAACTACTGGGACCTTATGAAAATAAAAAGCTTCTGCACAGCAAAGGAAACAATCAACAAAACTAAAAGGCAACCAACGGAATGGGAAAAGATATTTGCAA
>NW_024419833.1:0-12383 GCF_014898765.1 Herpailurus yagouaroundi
CCCCCCCACAAGCATTCTTGCACATGAAAGACTTTGGGCTCTTACTGTGTTGCTCTGGAAGATGTCACAGGTGTCAAGCCCTAAATCACCAACATGAAAAGCCAATTGCTTATCTCATTATCTCATACAGAAACAATAACAGCCACCCAAATAGCATTTTGTAAATTTGTACATACATAAATTGGTGATTAAGTGAACATATAATCACAGGAGAGAATATGTTGCTTTATATCAGATGATTAAATATGAAGCGATTAATGAAACCACTTTCAATTAATAGACACCTTAAATGTGGTAAATGAATAAGCCTCTAATGGAAACATCACTGTTAAACATGACAGGAGATGCACATTTACTTGATGAACACATTTCGTAAACATCCAGCCATTCGCTTTAACAGTGTTTTATTTCTAGTCCGTATGTGTCATCTCTTTGGTAAACCACCTTCATTCTTAGGTAAGGCTATTTTCAACAGTGCTCTGTCCTTTGCTGGTGTGACTTCTACACCCACATTCCATGGGAGATTTCTCTGGCATTGACAGAGCCTGTTACAATAAAACTATGGGGTGCCTGGGTGGCTCAGTCGGTTGAGCTACTGACTTGGCTCAGGTCATGATCTCACAGTTTGTGCTGACAGCTCAGAGCCTGGAGCCTGCCTCTGATTCTGTGTCTCCCTCTCTCTCTGCCCCTTCCCGACTCATGCTCTGTCTCTCTCTGTCTCACAAATACATGAACATTAAAAAAATTTTTTTAAGTAAAAAAACTGAGCAGAAATATGTTGCTGGGTTTTTTGATAGTCACTGAGTTGCTAAACTTTGGCACAGACTTTTAATTAGCCATTCAAGCTCACAGAGGATATCTTCCAAAAAGGGTGCAACAATATGCTAACTTTCTGTTTAAACTGCTCAAATTAATTATCCTCCTTCAGTAGAAAACTCATATTTTATATGAATTTAATGCAGTATATGGACCTTGTTCAGTGTCTGTAAGAAAGTGTATAATAAAAGATATTAAAAGATGTTCTAACAAATGTATGTCCATTGGTAGTTTTGAATGCATCTCATCTTACCTATATTATTTTGTTTGGAGTTTTTTACAAAACAAATCAATAAAAAATGTAAAATGAAGATCATTTCAATTGAAGTAGTTTAGGCATTTAGAACTCCATAGTTATTGCATGCATCATACAATTAAATTCTTCATGATTGCAGACTCAAACAAGGTAATCATTCTTAGAAAATTTAAGATGATAATTTTTCTATAGTGGCTGTAATTCACTTGAATTTAACATAACCATTTATTTATTTAATACAGACAGACAAGTAGATAAATCATTTACTAAGTGCCTGGAACTGATGACAAAAATTTGCATTCATGAAATTTACAGTTTAAAGGATTGGATAGTTGAGAAAAATATTAACTAGTAACCAACACTATACAATTATTAAAATTAGATGATAAAAAAATTAGATGATAAAAACACTGATCTGAAGGGATACATGTACCCCTATATTTATTGCAGCATTATTTACAGTAGCCAGATTATGGAAGCAGCTCAGTGTCCACTGACAGATGAATAGGTAAAGAAGATGTGGTATATATATAAAATAGACTACTACTTTACCTTAAAAAAGAATGAAATCCTGCCATTTGAAACAACATGGATGGAGCTAGAGGGTATGATACTAAGTGCCCCACAACTATATGGTCAACTAATCTTTGACAAAGCAGGAAAGAATATCCAATGGAAAAAAAGACAGTCTCTTCAATTAATGGTGTTGGGAAAACAGGACAGCAACATGCAGAAGAATGAAACTGGAGGTTTCTCAAAAGTTAAAAACAGAACTACCTTAGAATCCAGCAATTTCACTACTAGGTATTTACTCAAACAATACAAAAATACAGATTCGAAGGGGTACATGCACCCCAATGTTTATAGCAGCATTATTAACAATAGCCAAATTATGGAAAGAGCCCAAGTGACCATCAACTGATGAATGGATAAAGAAGAAGCGGCACACACACACACTTTCTTACACCATACACAAAAATAAATTCAAAATGGATGAAAGACTTAAATGTGAGATCGGAAACCATAAAAATCCTAGAGAACAATGTAGGCAACAACCTCTGACATCAGCCAGAGAAACTACTTACTAGATATGTCACCAGAGGCAAGGGAAACAAAAGCATAAGTGAACTATTGGGACCTCATAAAGATAAAAAGTTCTGCACAGCGAAGGAAACAGTCAACAAAACTAAAAGGCAGCCTATGGAATGGGAGAAGATATTTGAAAATGACATATCTGATAAAGGATTAGTATCCAAGGGGCTCCTGGGTGGCTCAGTTGGTTAAGTGTCCAACTTCAGTTCAGGTCATGATCTCATGGTTCGTGGTTTGAGCCCCACGTCAGGCTTTGTACAACAGCTCAGAGCCTGGAACCTGCTTCGGGTTCTGTGTTTCCTGTTCTCTCTGCCCCTCCCCTGCTCGCTCTCTGTCTCTCTGTCTCTCTCTCAAAACTGAATAAACATTTTTTTAAAAAAGGATTAGTATCCGGGGCGCCTGGGTGGCGCAGTCGGTTAAACGTCCGACTTCAGCCAGGTCACGATCTCGTAGTCCGTGAGTTCGAGCCCTGCGTCAGGCTCTGGGCTGATGGCTCGGAGCCTGGAGCCTGTTTCCGATTCTGTGTCTCCCTCTCTCTCTGCCCCTCCCCCGTTCATGCTCTGTCTCTCTCTGTCCCAAAAATAAATAAACGTTGAAAAAAAAATTAAACGGGATAGAAGGCACATACTTAAAGATCATAAAAGCCATTTATGAAAAGCCCACAGCTAACATCATCCTCAACGGGGAAAAACTGAGAGCTTTTTCCCTGAGATCAGGAACACGACAGGGATGCCCACTCTCACCGCTGTTGTTTAACATAGTGCTGGAAGTTCTAGCATCAGCAATCAGACAACAAAAGGAAATCAAAGGCATCAAAATTGGCAAAGATGAAGTCAAGCTTTCGCTTTTTGCAGATGACATGATATTATACATGGAAAATCTGACAGACTCCACCAAAAGTCTGCTAGAACTGATACATGAATTCAGCAAAGTTGCAGGATACAAAATCAATGTGCAGAAATCAGTTGCATTCTTGTACACTAACAATGAAGTAACAGAAAGACAAATGAGGAAACTGATCCCATTCACAATTGCACCAAGAAGCATAAAATACCTAGGAATAAATCTAACCAAAGATGTAAAGGATCTGTATGCTGAAAACTATAGAAAGCTTATGAAGGTAATTGAAGAAGATTTAAAGAAATGGAAAGACATTCCCTGCTCATGGATTGGAAGAATAAATATTGTCAAAATGTCAATACTACCCAAAGCTATCTACACATTCAATGCAATCCCAATCAAAATTGCACCAGCATTCTTCTCGAAACTAGAACAAGCAATCCTAAAATTCATATGGAACCACAAAAGGCCCCGAATAGCCAAAGTAATTTTGAAGAAGAAGACCAAAGCAGGAGGCATCCCAATCCCAGACTTTAGCCTCTACTACAAAGCTGTCATCATCAAGACAGCATGGTATTGGCACAAAAACAGACACATAGACCAATGGAATAGAATAGAAACCCCAGAACTAGACCCACAAACGTATGGCCAACTCATCTTTGACAAAGCAGGAAAGAACATCCAATGGAAAAAAGACAGTCTCTTTAACAAATGGTGCTGGGAGAACTGGACAGCAACATGCAGAAAGTTGAAACTGGACCACTTTCTCACACCATTCACAAAAATAAACTCAAAATGGATAAAGGACCTGAATGTGAGACAGGAAACCATCAAAACCTTAGAGGAGAAAGCAGGAAAAGACCTCTCTGACCTCAGCCGTAGCAATCTCTTACTCGACACGTCCCCAAAGGCAAGGGAATTAAAAGCAAAAGTGAATTACTGGGACCTTATGAAGATAAAAAGCTTCTGCACAGCAAAGGAAACAACCAACAAAACGAAAAGGCAACCAACGGAATGGGAAAAGATATTTGCAAATGACATATCGGACAAAGGGCTAGTAGCCAAAATCTATAAAGAGCTCACCAAACTCCACACCCGAAAAGCAAATAACCCAGTGAAGAAATGGGCAGAAAACATGAATAGACACTTCTCTAAAGAAGACATCCGGATGGCCAACAGGCACATGAAAAGATGTTCAGTGTCGCTCCTTATCAGGGGAATACAAATCAAAACCACACTCAGGTATCACCTCACACCAGTCAGAGTGGCCAAGATGAACAAATCAGGAGACTATAGATGCTGGAGAGGATGTGGAGAAACGGGAACCCTCTTGCACTGTTGGTGGGAAGGCAAATTGGTGCAGCCGCTCTGGAAAGCAGTGTGGAGGTTCCTCAGAAAATTAAAAATAGACCTACCCTATGACCCAGCAATAGCACTGCTAGGAATTTATCCAAGAGACACAGGAGTACTGACGCATAGGGGCACTTGTACCCCAATGTTTATAGCAGCACTCTCAACAATAGCCAAATTATGGAAAGAGCCTAAATGTCCATCAACTGATGATTGGATAAAGAAATTGTGGTTTATATACACAATGGAGTACTACGTGGCAATGAGAAAGAATGAAATATGGCCCTTTGTAGCAACGTGGATGGAACTGGAGAGTGTGATGCTAAGTGAAATAAGCCATACAGAGAAAGACAGATACCATATGTTTTCACTCTTGTGTGGATCCTGAGAAACTTAACAGAAACCCATGGGGGAGGGGAAGGAAAAAAAAAAAAAGAGGTTAGAGTGGGAGAGAGCCAAAGCATAAGAGACTCTTAAAAACTGAGAACAAACTGAGGGTTGATGGGGGGTGGGAGGGAGGGGAGGGTGGGTGATGGGTATTGAGGAGGGCACCTTTTGGGATGAGCACTGGGTGTTGTATGGAAACCAATTTGACAATAAATTTCATATACTGAAAAAAAAAAGAAACTAGATCTTAATTGTTCCCACAAGTAGAAGACATGGTAATGTAGCATGATAGAAGTGTTAGCTAATGCTACAATGTTAATCATATTGCAATGTAAATGAATCAAATCAACATGCTACACACCTGAAATTACACAATGTTATATGTCAATTATATCTCAATAAAAAATTTTAATAACTAATTAATTAATTAAATAAAACACTAGAAAGCACCCTATTCATACTGCTGTTCAGCCCCTTTTTTTAAAAATAAATGTTCCTTGGATCACTACAAGCCTTTGGTTAATTCCCAGATTCTGAAAAATTTATGCCATTATTATTATGGAGGAAAGAATTTTAGGGGGTTCTTATTCCAAAAGTCCAGAAGTACTTCTTCCTGGATCCTTTTTGAGGAGAATGATATTAATGGACAACAGTATGACGCTAGAAATGCTCATGCTATTGTTCTTGGGTCTTTTACTCTTCCTAGACCTTCTCCATGTTTACAGCTGGGACAAAAAATTAAAATAAAAATACTTATGAACACATAAATTCAATGCATTTAGTTCATACTTCAAATATAGAACTATAAGATTTTTTTAAAGTTTTTTTTAGTAATCTCTGTACCCGACATGTGGCTCAAACTCACGATCTCAAGATCAAGAGTCACATCCTCTTCTGACTGAGCACTCCAGGCACCCCAGAAGTAATACAAGGATTTTCCTTGATTTTATCAGCGTTGATCTGTATTGTCTTTCTCCTATGATGAAAAACCTAGGTCTCAACAAAACCAACCGACAGCATATTATTGGCCTAGATTCCTAGAAGTAGGATTGCTGAATCAAGGGGTAAACATAAGATGGTTTGCAACCCTCTCAGGAACTTTCCAAGTGTAATCTGAAAATGGCCCCCACACATAAAAGGGCAGGAAGAGACCAAAGAAAAAGGCAGACCACTCCAGATTGGTAAGTGGCAGATTTAATAAGCAAAGGGAACTTACATCTAAGGCTTGTCTTGGGCAGCAGCAAGATAGATGGATCCCGGTATCCACCCACCAAATCTTAAAAGTTTATAAAGATCATGCAGGTGGTTTAAACACCTATCACCACTATCTCAAGGCTATATCCTTGGAGCAATGTCTGGGAGCTGAAAAGGCAAGCAGAACCCACATTCCAAGGACAAAGGAGGAAGTAGGGAGACTCCAAGTACTCAGGTCCAGCCCATGGGTCAATCAGCCATCTTTTTGATGCTGTTCCCCAACATATATGTCATTTTGCTAGATATTGCCAACCCCCACTGCACAGGGATTGTACCAGTTTGTATTCCTACTGTAAATATACAAGTGTATCTTTTTCCCCACTGCCACACCAACAGAGTATGTTGTCAAACATTTGGACTTTACAAAACTAATTATTGAAAAATGGTATCTTAGTGTAGTTTTAATTTCCAATTGTCATATTTTCAAAAAAAAAAATTTAACATGTTTTATTAGGTTAATAGCTATTTGCATTTTTATTCTGTGAACTATCTGTCCTAGTCTCTAATTCTTTTTTTGTCAATTTTTTTTCATCATGAGAAGTGTACTCTTTAATCTGCATCATCTAACTTACTTATCCCTTCCTACTCTGGTAAGCATCAGTTTGTTCTCTATGGTTAAGAGTCTCTTTCTTGGTTTGTCTCTCTCTCTCTTTTTCCTTTGCGCATTTGTTTCTTAAATTCCACATATGAGGGAGATCATATGGTATTTGTCTTTCTCTGACTGACTTATTTCACTTAGCATTATACTTATATTTTTTCTAATTCATTTTTTAATGAAGCTACTGGTCTTTTGCCTCTTTTTTAAAAAGTTCTTTACATAAGTTGCAATTTCTTTTTCAATTCTATTTGTTCTTTTACTTTGTTTTTTTTTTTACTTTGTTTTTGATGATCGTTTCCATACATAAAAAACATTTTAAACATCATTAAATGCATCAATATTTTCCTTAATGCTTCTGTATATTAAGTCATAGTAAGAAAAATTCTCCCCACATTTAGATTACAGATGTATTGTCTTATGTTTTCTTCTAGTTATTGCATGCTTTTGTATTTTATTTTTTTTAATTTTTTTTTCAACGTTTATTTATTTTTGGGACAGAGAGAGACAGAGCATGAACGGGGGAGGGGCAGAGAGAGAGGGAGACACAGAATCGGAAACAGGCTCCAGGCTCTGAGCCATCAGCCCAGAGCCTGACGCAGGGCTCGAACTCCCGGACCGCGAGATTGTGACCTGGCTGAAGTCGGACGCTTAACGGACTGCGCCACCCAGGCACCCCAACATGCTTTTGTATTTTATATTTGACTCTGATTCATTTTGAATTTATCTGGTACATGGAGTATCAAGTGAATGAGGGGAGGGTCCTTTGCTTTTTTTCTCTGATGTATTCCAAGTACCCAGAACAAGTAGCTTGAACTATTAGGCACTGAGAGTATATTTATTGAATGTGTGGCTAAGTGAATAAAAAGGAGGTTAGAAATAAACATGAATTTAACAACCAAAACATCCCATGTGCTTCAAGGTCGATGATGTCAGTAAATCCTCATAAAACCCTCAAAGGTATTTTTTGTTTGCTGGATTTTTATCATTAAAGAGGAAATGAGAGATCAGGCACTTGGTTCAAGACTCGACCCCTTGTAAGTGTAGAGCTGCAAATCACTGTACCATTCTTGATTTGTGTGACTCACCATGCATGCATGTACATGAATATTCGCTACAGGGCAGGACACTTTTTAAGATCCTAGCTCTGGTTTCAGACAGATTTATAGGCTCTAACCTTACCTCTGCCACTTTCTAGCTCTGGCCAACTTATTTGACTCTTTGCCTTGGGGTTTTTATTTATTTGTTTGTTTGTTTGTTTGTTTGTTTTTAATCTATGACAACTGTACCTACTTCATAAACCTATTGTGGGAACTAAATGAAAAAAATGTATGCAAAAGTCTTAGATCATGGTACATGGAAGTGCTCGGCAAAGTTTTAGCACTGTCGTTTATGCAGAACATCACTCACTTTCTCTTTTCTTTCTCTTTACCAATTTGATCAGCAAATTTAGGAAACATCCTCAAAGGTTGTGGTTAGGTGCAAAGCAGGCCATTTCTTCCTATGTGTGCTCTCAGGTGCAGCATCTTTTCATCGCCAGCCCTCTCGATAGTAAACACTCAAAATTCCAACCATTAAAATTAATATCCTTGGAGATGAGAGGTACAGCATAGGGAATATAGTCATTGGTATTGTAATAGCATCACATGGTGACAGATGGTAGCTACACTGTCATGAGCATAGCATATAGAGTTGACCCATCACTATGATGTATAACAGAAACTAATGTAACATTGTGTGTCTATTACGCTTAAATTTTTTTAATCCTTAATATTTTTAAAAATCAGCTGGATGCCATGTTTGACCCTTAGGGGATAGATACAAGAATGGGTATATATTTCCAATATAAGGTTAGCAGTGACATAGCAAGGTGTCTAAGGATGCTGGCTAGCAGTGTACTGGGGAAAGGTCAGACAGCATACAGAGTGAGGAGCAAGGAAGCATCACCTGTGCTGATCACTTTCTGACATCCCCTATATGAGGGACAGATTCCTGTCTTAGGGCAATGGGGACGGCCACAAGCATGACATCTGATATGAGAGCAGTTTATTAGTCACATATACTTAACAACTTGGAGGGAAGAGGGCACTGCGTGGCATGGAGGGTCATGCAGGATTGCACTCGAGAACCGAGCAAACAGCTAGGGGCTGTGGGAGGCAGACTTTGTAGCAGCAAGAGGGCAAAGTGCCCTGCTGGCTCTCTGATGGGAGAATGTGACTGGCTTGTTTGAATAATTCCACAGGTCATCAGAGAACTGAAACTTACTCCTCAGGGATAACCTCCCCTGGTTCCCTCAATAAAGAAGGTTGTTTGGCTAGGGGACCTTGTCCAACAGGAGCAGAGTAGGTGGGGATCTGCAGTTAGGCCAAAGGAGTCCTCCTGATTTCGCCAAACATCCACACAGTACATAACGTTGGGCTTTAAATTTCAGCCTTAAATCACAGAGTCTAGTGAGAGCCAGTGTCTGAACAAAAAGAACACCTGAAACAGCTCTTAATGGAGATCTTTAATTCACTATTTTTGTGTAAGTCCACCCTGCCTGTGACTTCCCCCCCACAAGCATTCTTGCACATGAAAGACTTTGGGCTCTTACTGTGTTGCTCTGGAAGATGTCACAGGTGTCAAGCCCTAAATCACCAACATGAAAAGCCAATTGCTTATCTCATTATCTCATACAGAAACAATAACAGCCACCCAAATAGCATTTTGTAAATTTGTACATACATAAATTGGTGATTAAGTGAACATATAATCACAGGAGAGAATATGTTGCTTTATATCAGATGATTAAATATGAAGCGATTAATGAAACCACTTTCAATTAATAGACACCTTAAATGTGGTAAATGAATAAGCCTCTAATGGAAACATCACTGTTAAACATGACAGGAGATGCACATTTACTTGATGAACACATTTCGTAAACATCCAGCCATTCGCTTTAACAGTGTTTTATTTCTAGTCCGTATGTGTCATCTCTTTGGTAAACCACCTTCATTCTTAGGTAAGGCTATTTTCAACAGTGCTCTGTCCTTTGCTGGTGTGACTTCTACACCCACATTCCATGGGAGATTTCTCTGGCATTGACAGAGCCTGTTACAATAAAACTATGGGGTGCCTGGGTGGCTCAGTCGGTTGAGCTACTGACTTGGCTCAGGTCATGATCTCACAGTTTGTGCTGACAGCTCAGAGCCTGGAGCCTGCCTCTGATTCTGTGTCTCCCTCTCTCTCTGCCCCTTCCCGACTCATGCTCTGTCTCTCTCTGTCTCACAAATACATGAACATTAAAAAAATTTTTTTAAGTAAAAAAACTGAGCAGAAATATGTTGCTGGGTTTTTTGATAGTCACTGAGTTGCTAAACTTTGGCACAGACTTTTAATTAGCCATTCAAGCTCACAGAGGATATCTTCCAAAAAGGGTGCAACAATATGCTAACTTTCTGTTTAAACTGCTCAAATTAATTATCCTCCTTCAGTAGAAAACTCATATTTTATATGAATTTAATGCAGTATATGGACCTTGTTCAGTGTCTGTAAGAAAGTGTATAATAAAAGATATTAAAAGATGTTCTAACAAATGTATGTCCATTGGTAGTTTTGAATGCATCTCATCTTACCTATATTATTTTGTTTGGAGTTTTTTACAAAACAAATCAATAAAAAATGTAAAATGAAGATCATTTCAATTGAAGTAGTTTAGGCATTTAGAACTCCATAGTTATTGCATGCATCATACAATTAAATTCTTCATGATTGCAGACTCAAACAAGGTAATCATTCTTAGAAAATTTAAGATGATAATTTTTCTATAGTGGCTGTAATTCACTTGAATTTAACATAACCATTTATTTATTTAATACAGACAGACAAGTAGATAAATCATTTACTAAGTGCCTGGAACTGATGACAAAAATTTGCATTCATGAAATTTACAGTTTAAAGGATTGGATAGTTGAGAAAAATATTAACTAGTAACCAACACTATACAATTATTAAAATTAGATGATAAAAAAATTAGATGATAAAAACACTGATCTGAAGGGATACATGTACCCCTATATTTATTGCAGCATTATTTACAGTAGCCAGATTATGGAAGCAGCTCAGTGTCCACTGACAGATGAATAGGTAAAGAAGATGTGGTATATATATAAAATAGACTACTACTTTACCTTAAAAAAGAATGAAATCCTGCCATTTGAAACAACATGGATGGAGCTAGAGGGTATGATACTAAGTGCCCCACAACTATATGGTCAACTAATCTTTGACAAAGCAGGAAAGAATATCCAATGGAAAAAAAGACAGTCTCTTCAATTAATGGTGTTGGGAAAACAGGACAGCAACATGCAGAAGAATGAAACTGGAGGTTTCTCAAAAGTTAAAAACAGAACTACCTTAGAATCCAGCAATTTCACTACTAGGTATTTACTCAAACAATACAAAAATACAGATTCGAAGGGGTACATGCACCCCAATGTTTATAGCAGCATTATTAACAATAGCCAAATTATGGAAAGAGCCCAAGTGACCATCAACTGATGAATGGATAAAGAAGAAGCGGCACACACACACACTTTCTTACACCATACACAAAAATAAATTCAAAATGGATGAAAGACTTAAATGTGAGATCGGAAACCATAAAAATCCTAGAGAACAATGTAGGCAACAACCTCTGACATCAGCCAGAGAAACTACTTACTAGATATGTCACCAGAGGCAAGGGAAACAAAAGCATAAGTGAACTATTGGGACCTCATAAAGATAAAAAGTTCTGCACAGCGAAGGAAACAGTCAACAAAACTAAAAGGCAGCCTATGGAATGGGAGAAGATATTTGAAAATGACATATCTGATAAAGGATTAGTATCCAAGGGGCTCCTGGGTGGCTCAGTTGGTTAAGTGTCCAACTTCAGTTCAGGTCATGATCTCATGGTTCGTGGTTTGAGCCCCACGTCAGGCTTTGTACAACAGCTCAGAGCCTGGAACCTGCTTCGGGTTCTGTGTTTCCTGTTCTCTCTGCCCCTCCCCTGCTCGCTCTCTGTCTCTCTGTCTCTCTCTCAAAACTGAATAAACATTTTTTTAAAAAAGGATTAGTATCCGGGGCGCCTGGGTGGCGCAGTCGGTTAAACGTCCGACTTCAGCCAGGTCACGATCTCGTAGTCCGTGAGTTCGAGCCCTGCGTCAGGCTCTGGGCTGATGGCTCGGAGCCTGGAGCCTGTTTCCGATTCTGTGTCTCCCTCTCTCTCTGCCCCTCCCCCGTTCATGCTCTGTCTCTCTCTGTCCCAAAAATAAATAAACGTTGAAAAAAAAATTAAACGGGATAGAAGGCACATACTTAAAGATCATAAAAGCCATTTATGAAAAGCCCACAGCTAACATCATCCTCAACGGGGAAAAACTGAGAGCTTTTTCCCTGAGATCAGGAACACGACAGGGATGCCCACTCTCACCGCTGTTGTTTAACATAGTGCTGGAAGTTCTAGCATCAGCAATCAGACAACAAAAGGAAATCAAAGGCATCAAAATTGGCAAAGATGAAGTCAAGCTTTCGCTTTTTGCAGATGACATGATATTATACATGGAAAATCTGACAGACTCCACCAAAAGTCTGCTAGAACTGATACATGAATTCAGCAAAGTTGCAGGATACAAAATCAATGTGCAGAAATCAGTTGCATTCTTGTACACTAACAATGAAGTAACAGAAAGACAAATGAGGAAACTGATCCCATTCACAATTGCACCAAGAAGCATAAAATACCTAGGAATAAATCTAACCAAAGATGTA